>NC_068941.1:21052110-21144677 GCF_026419915.1 Harpia harpyja
GAGGCCTCGTCGAAGATTTTTTCTCCGGCAGCCGAGGCCTCGTCGAAGAGAAGGTCCCCGGCAGCCGAGGCCTCGTCGAAGAGAAGGTCCCCGGCAGCCGAGGCCTCGTCGAAGATTTTTTTCTCCGGCAGCCGAGGCCTCGTCGAAGATTTTTTTCTCCGGCAGCCGAGGCCTCGTCGAAGAGAAGGTCCCCGGCAGCCGAGGCCTCGTCGAAGATTTTTGCTCCGGCAGCCGAGGCCTCGTCGAAGAGAAGGTCCCCGGCAGCCGAGGCCTCGTCGAAGAGAAGGTCCCCGGCAGCCGAGGCCTCGTCGAAGATTTTTTCTCCGGCAGCCGAGGCCTCGTCGAAGATTTTTTCTCCGGCAGCCGAGGCCTAGTCGAAGAGAAGGTCCCCGGCAGCCGAGGCCTCGTCGAAGAGAAGGTCCCCGGCAGCCGAGGCCTCGTCGAAGATTTTTTCTCCGGCAGCCGAGGCCTCGTCGAAGAGAAGGTCCCCGGCAGCCGAGGCCTCGTCGAAGATTTTTTTCTCCGGCAGCCGAGGCCTCGTCGAAGAGAAGGTCCCCGGCAGCCGAGGCCTCGTCGAAGAGAAGGTCCCCGGCAGCCGAGGCCTCGTCGAAGAGAAGGTCCCCGGCAGCCGAGGCCTCGTCGAAGATTTTTTCTCCGGCAGCCGAGGCCTCGTCGAAGAGAAGGTCCCCGGCAGCCGAGGCCTCGTCGAAGATTTTTTTCTCCGGCAGCCGAGGCCTCGTCGAAGAGAAGGTCCCCGGCAGCCGAGGCCTCGTCGAAGAGAAGGTCCCCGGCAGCCGAGGCCTCGTCGAAGAGAAGGTCCCCGGCAGCCGAGGCCTCGTCGAAGATTTTTTTCTCCGGCAGCCGAGGCCTCGTCGAAGATTTTTTTCTCCGGCAGCCGAGGCCTCGTCGAAGATTTTTTCTCCGGCAGCCGAGGCCTCGTCGAAGATTTTTTCTCCGGCAGCCGAGGCCTCGTCGAAGAGAAGGTCCCCGGCAGCCGAGGCCTCGTCGAAGAGAAGGTCCCCGGCAGCCGAGGCCTCGTCGAAGATTTTTTTCTCCGGCAGCCGAGGCCTCGTCGAAGATTTTTTTCTCCGGCAGCCGAGGCCTCGTCGACGATTATTTCTCCGGCAGCCGAGGCCTCGTCGAAGATTTTTTTCTCCGGCAGCCGAGGCCTCGTCGAAGAGTAGGTCCCCGGCAGCCGAGGCCTCGTCGAAGAGAAGGTCCCCGGCAGCCGAGGCCTCGTCGAAGATTTTTTTCTCCGGCAGCCGAGGCCTCGTCGAAGAGAAGGTCCCCGGCAGCCGAGGCCTCGTCGAAGAGAAGGTCCCCGGCAGTCGAGGCCTCGTCGAAGATTTTTTCTCCAGCAGCCGAGGCCTTGTCGAAGAGAAGGTCCCCGGCAGCCGAGGCCTCGTCGAAGATTTTTTTCTCCGGCAGCCGAGGCCTCGTCGAAGATTTTTTTCTCCGGCAGCCGAGGCCTCGTCGAAGAGAAGGTCCCCGGCAGCCGAGGCCTCGTCGAAGAGAAGGTCCCCGGCAGCCGAGGCCTCGTCGAAGATTTTTTTCTCTGTCAGCCGAGGCCTCGTCGAAGATTTTTTTCTCCGGCAGCCGAGGCCTCGTCGAAGTTTTTTTTCTCCGGCAGCCGAGGCCTCGTCGAAGATTTTTTTTCTCCGGCAGCCGAGGCCTCGTCGAAGATTTTTTTCTCCGGCAGCCGAGGCCTCGTCGAAGAGAAGGTCCCCGGCAGCCGAGGCCTCGTCGAAGAGAAGGTCCCCGGCAGCCGAGGCCTCGTCGAAGATTTTTTTCTCCGGCAGCCGAGGCCTCGTCGAACATTTTGGTCCCTGGAAGCCGAGGCCTCGTCGAAGATTTTGGTCCCCGGCAGCCGAGGCCTCGTCGAAGATTTTGGTCCCCGGCAGCCGAGGCCTCGTCGAAGATTTTGGTCCCCGGCAGCCGAGGCCTCGTCGAAGATTTAGGTCCCCGGCAGCCGAGGCCTCGTCGAAGATTTAGGTCCCCGGCAGCCGAGGCCTCGTCGAAGATTTAGGTCCCCGGCAGCCGAGGCCTCGTCGAAGATTTTGGTCCCCGGCAGCCGAGGCCTCGTCGAAGATTTTGGTCCCCGGCAGCCGAGGCCTCGTCGAAGATTTTGGTCCACGGCAGCCGAGGCCTCGTCGAAGATTTTGGTCCCCGGCAGCCGAGGCCTCGTCGAAGATTTAGGTCCCCGGCAGCCGAGGCCTCGTCGAAGATTTAGGTCCCCGGCAGCCGAGGCCTCGTCGAAGATTTAGGTCCCCGGCAGCCGAGGCCTCGTCGAAGATTTAGGTTCCCGGCAGCCGAGGCCTCGTCGAAGATTTAGGTCCCCGGCAGCCGAGGCCTCGTCGAAGATTTAGGTCCCCGGCAGCCGAGGCCTCGTCGAAGATTTAGGTCCCCGGCAGCCGAGGCCTCGTCGAAGATTTAGGTCCCCGGCAGCCGAGGCCTCGTCGAAGATTTAGGTCCCCGGCAGCCGAGGCCTCGTCGAAGATTTAGGTCCCCGGCAGCCGAGGCCTCGTCGAAGAGAAGGTCCCCGGCAGCCGTGGCCTCGTCGAAGAGAAGGTCCCCGGCAGCCGAGGCCTCGTCGAAGAGAAGGTCCCCGGCAGCCGAGGCCTCGTCGAAGATTTTTTCTCCGGCAGCCGAGGCCTCGTCGAAGAGAAGGTCCCCGGCAGCCGAGGCCTCGTCGAAGAGAAGGTCCCCGGCAGCCGAGGCCTCGTCGAAGATTTTTTTCTCCGGCAGCCGAGGCCTCGTCGAAGATTTTTTCTCCGGCAGCCGAGGCCTCGTCGAAGATTTTTTCTCCGGCAGCCGAGGCCTCGTCGAAGAGAAGGTCCCCGGCAGCCGAGGCCTCGTCGAAGAGAAGGTCCCCGGCAGCCGAGGCCTCGTCGAAGATTTTTTCTCCGGCAGCCGAGGCCTCGTCGAAGAGAAGGTCCCCGGCAGCCGAGGCCTCGTCGAAGAGAAGGTCCCCGGCAGCCGAGGCCTCGTCGAAGATTTTTTCTCCGGCAGCCGAGGCCTCGTCGAAGATTTTTTCTCCGGCAGCCGAGGCCTCGTCGAAGAGAAGGTCCCCGGTAGCCGAGGCCTCGTCGAAGATTTTTTCTCCCGCAGCAGAGGCCTCGTCGAAGATTTTTTCTCCGGCAGCCGAGGCCTCGTCGAAGAGAAGGTCCCCGGCAGCCGAGGCCTCGTCGAAGAGAAGGTCCCCGGCAGCCAAGGCCTCGTCGAAGAGAAGGTCCCCGGCAGCTGAGGCCTCGTCGAAGATTTTTTCTCCAGCAGCCGAGGCCTCGTCAAAGAGAAGGTCCCCGGCAGCCGAGGCCTCGTCGAAGATTTTTTTCTCCGGCAGCCGAGGCCTCGTCGAAGATTTTTTTCTCCGGCAGCCGAGGCCTCGTCGAAGATTTTTTTCTCCGGCAGCCGAGGCCTCGTCGAAGATTTTTTCTCCGGCAGCCGAGGCCTCGTCGAAGAGAAGGTCCCCGGTAGCCGAGGCCTCGTCGAAGATTTTTTCTCCGGCAGCCGAGGCCTCGTCGAAGAGTAGGTCCCCGGCAGCCGAGGCCTCGTCGAAGAGAAGGTCCCCGGCAGCCGAGGCCTCGTCGAAGAGAAGGTCCCCGGCAGCCGAGGCCTCGTCGAAGATTTTTTCTCCGGCAGCCGAGGCCTCGTCAAAGAGAAGGTCCCCAGCAGCCGAGGCCTCGTCAAAGATTTTTTCTCCGGCAGCCGAGGCCTCGTCGAAGATTTTTTCTCCGGCAGCCGAGGCCTCGTCGAAGATTTTTTCTCCGGCAGCCGAGGCCTCGTCGAAGATTTTTTTCTCCGGCATCCGAGGCCTCGTCGAAGATTTTTTCTCCGGCATCCGAGGCCTCGTCGAAGATTTTTTCTCCGGCAGCCGAGGACTCGTCGAAGAGAAGGTCCCCGGTAGCCGAGGCCTCGTCGAAGATTTTTTCTCCCGCAGCCGAGGCCTCGTCGAAGATTTTTTCTCCGGCAGCCGAGGCCTCGTCGAAGAGAAGGTCCCCGGCAGCCGAGGCCTCGTCGAAGAGAAGGTCCCCGGCAGCCGAGGCCTCGTCGAAGAGAAGGTCCCCGGCAGCCAAGGCCTCGTCGAAGAGAAGGTCCCCGGCAGCCGAGGCCTCGTCAAAGAGAATGTCCCCGGCAGCCGAGGCCTCGTCGAAGATTTTTTTCTCCGGCAGCCGAGGCCTCGTCGAAGATTTTTTTCTCCGACAGCCGAGGCCTCGTCGAAGATTTTTTCTCCGGCAGCCGAGGCCTCGTCGAAGATTTTTTTCTCCGGCAGCCGAGGCCTCGTCGAAGATTTTTTCTCCGGCAGCCGAGGCCTCGTCGAAGAGAAGGTCCCCGGTAGCCGAGGCCTCGTCGAAGATTTTTTCTCCGGCAGCCGAGGCCTCGTCGAAGAGAAGGTCCCCGGCAGCCGAGGCCTCGTCGAAGAGAAGGTCCCCGGCAGCCGAGGCCTCGTCGAAGATTTTTTTCTCCGGCAGCCGAGGCCTCGTCGAAGATTTTTTTCTCCGACAGCCGAGGCCTCGTCGAAGATTTTTTCTCCGGCAGCCGAGGCCTCGTCGAAGATTTTTTTCTCCGGCAGCCGAGGCCTCGTCGAAGATTTTTTCTCCGGCAGCCGAGGCCTCGTCGAAGAGAAGGTCCCCGGTAGCCGAGGCCTCGTCGAAGATTTTTTCTCCGGCAGCCGAGGCCTCTTCGAAGAGAAGGTCCCCGGCAGCCGAGGCCTCGTCGAAGAGAAGGTCCCCGGCAGCCGAGGCCTCGTCGAAGATTTTTTCTCCGGCAGCCGAGGCCTCGTCGAAGATTTTTTCTCCGGCAGCCGAGGCCTCATCGAAGATTTTTTCTCCGGCAGCCGAGGCCTCGTCGAAGATTTTTTCTCCGGCAAGCCGAGGCCTCGTCGAAGATTTTTTTCTCCGGCAGCCGAGGCCTCGTCGAAGATTTTTTCTCCGGCAGCCGAGGCCTCGTCGAAGAGAAGGTCCCCGGCAGCCGAGGCCTCGTCGAAGAGAAGGTCCCCAGCAGCCGAGGCCTCGTCGAAGATTTTTGCTCCGGCAGCCGAGGCCTCGTCGAAGAGAAGGTCCCCGGCAGCCGAGGCCTCGTCGAAGAGAAGGTCCCCGGCAGCCGAGGCCTCGTCGAAGAGAAGGTCCCCGGCAGCCGAGGCCTCGTCGAAGACTTTTTCTCCGGCAGCCGAGGCCTCGTCGAAGATTTTTTCTCCGGCAGCCGAGGCCTCGTCGAAGATTTTTTTCTCCGGCAGCCGAGGCCTTGTCGAAGATTTTTTCTCCGGCAGCCGAGGCCTCGTCGAAGATTTTTTCTCCGGCAGCCGAGGTCTCGTCGAAGAGTAGGTCCCCGGCAGCCGAGGCCTCGTCGAAGAGAAGGTCCCCGGCAGCCGAGGCCTCGTCGAAGAGAAGGTCCCCGGCAGCCGAGGCCTCGTCGAAGATTCTCCGGCAGCCGAGGCCTCGTCGAAGATTTTTTTCTCCGGCAGCCGAGGCCTCGTCGAAGAGAAGGTCCCCGGCAGCCGAGGCCTCGTCGAAGAGAAGGTCCCCGGCAGCCGAGGCCTCGTCGAAGAGAAGGTCCCCGGCAGCCGAGGCCTCGTCGAAGATTTTTTCTCCGGCAGCCGAGGTCTCGTCGAAGAGAAGGTCCCCGGCAGCCGAGGCCTCGTCGAAGAGAAGGTCCCCGGCAGCCGAGGCCTCGTCGAAGATTTTTTTCTCCGGCAGCCGAGGCCTCGTCGAAGATTTTTTTCTCCGGCAGCCGAGGCCTCGTCGAAGATTTTTTTCTCCGGCAGCCGATGGCCTCGTCGAAGATTTTTTTTCTCCGGCAGCCGAGGCCTCGTCGAAGATTTTTTTCTCCGGCAGCCGATGCCTCGTCGAAGAGAAGGTCCCCGGCAGCCGAGCCTCGTCGAAGAGAAGGTCCCCCGGCAGCCGAGGCCTCGTCGAAGAGAAGGTCCCCGGCAGCCGAGGCCTCGTCGAAGATTTTTTTCTCCGGCAGCCGATGGCCTCGTCGAAGATTTTTTTCTCCGGCAGCCGATGGCCTCGTCGAAGATTTTTTTTCTCCGGCAGCCGAGGCCTCGTCGAAGATTTTTTTTCTCCGGCAGCCGAGGCCTCGTCGAAGAGAAGGTCCCCGGCAGCCGAGGCCTCGTCGAAGAGAAGGTCCCCGGCAGCCGAGGCCTCGTCGAAGAGAAGGTCCCCCGGCAGCCGAGGCCTCGTCGAAGATTTTTTTCTCCGGCAGCCGAGGCCTCGTCGAAGATTTTTTTCTCCGGCAGCCGAGGCCTCGTCGAAGATTTTTTTCTCCGGCAGCCGAGGCCTCGTCGAAGATTTTTTTCTCCGGCAGCCGAGGCCTCGTCGAAGAGAAGGTCCCCGGCAGCCGAGGCCTCGTCGAAGAGAAGGTCCCCGGCAGCCGAGGCCTCGTCGAAGAGAAGGTCCCCGGCAGCCGAGGCCTCGTCGAAGATTTTTTTCTCCGGCAGCCGAGGCCTCGTCGAAGATTTTTTTCTCCGGCAGCCGAGGCCTCGTCGAAGAGAAGGTCGCCGGCAGCCGAGGCCTCGTCGAAGAGAAGGTCCCCGGCAGCCGAGGGCCTCGTCGAAGAGAAGGTCGCCGGCAGCCGAGGCCTCGTCGAAGATTTTTTCTCCGGCAGCCGAGGCCTCGTCGAAGAGAAGGTCCCCCGGCAGCCGAGGCCTCGTCGAAGATTTTTTTCTCCGGCAAGCCGAGGCCTCGTCGAAGATTTTTGTTCCGGCAGCCGAGGCCTCGTCGAAGAGAAGGTCCCCGGCAGCCGAGGCCTCGTCGAAGAGAAGGGTCCCCGGCAGCCGAGGCCTCGTCGAAGAGAAGGTCCCCGGCAGCCGAGGCCTCGTCGAAGAGAAGGTCCCCGGCAGCCGAGGCCTCGTCGAAGAGAAGGTCCCCGGCAGCCGAGGCCTCGTCGAAGATTTTTTTTCTCCGGCAGCCGAGGCCTCGTCGAAGATTTTTTTTCTCCGGCAGCCGAGGCCTCGTCGAAGATTTTTTTCTCCGGCAGCCGAGGCCTCGTCGAAGATTTTTTTCTCCGGCAGCCGAGGCCTCGTCGAAGAGAAGGTCCCCGGCAGCCGAGGCCTCGTCGAAGAGAAGGTCCCCGGCAGCCGAGGCCTCGTCGAAGATTTTTTTCTCCGGCAGCCGAGGCCTCGTCGAAGATTTTTTTCTCCGGCAGCCGAGGCCCTCGTCGAAGATTTTTTTCTCCGGCAGCCAAGGCCTCGTCGAAGATTTTTTTCTCCGGGCTAGCCGAGGCCTCGTCGAAGAGAAGGTCCCCGGTAGCCGAGGCCTCGTCGAAGATTTTTTCTCCCGCAGCCGAGGCCTCGTCGAAGATTTTTTCTCCGGCAGCCGAGGCCTCGTCGAAGAGAAGGTCCCCGGCAGCCGAGGCCTCGTCGAAGAGAAGGTCCCCGGCAGCCGAGGCCTCGTCGAAGAGAAGGTCCCCGGCAGCCAAGGCCTCGTTGAAGAGAAGGTCCCCGGCAGCCGAGGCCTCGTCAAAGAGAATGTCCCCGGCAGCCGAGGCCCTCGTCGAAGATTTTTTTCTCCGGCAGCCGAGGCCTCGTCGAAGATTTTTTTCTCCGACAGCCGAGGCCTCGTCGAAGATTTTTTCTCCGGCAGCCGAGGCCTCGTCGAAGATTTTTTTCTCCGGCAGCCGAGGCCTCGTCGAAGATTTTTTCTCCGGCAGCCGAGGCCTCGTCGAAGAGAAGGTCCCCGGTAGCCGAGGCCTCGTCGAAGATTTTTTCTCCGGCAGCCGAGGCCTCGTCGAAGAGAAGGTCCCCGGCAGCCGAGCCTCGTCGAAGAGAAGGTCCCCGGCAGCCCGAGGCCTCGTCGAAGATTTTTTTCTCCGGCAGCCGAGGCCTCGTCGAAGATTTTTTTCTCCGACAGCCGAGGCCTCGTCGAAGATTTTTTCTCCGGCAGCCGAGGCCTCGTCGAAGATTTTTTTCTCCGGCAGCCGAGGCCTCGTCGAAGATTTTTTCTCCGGCAGCCGAGGCCTCGTCGAAGAGAAGGTCCCCGGTAGCCGAGGCCTCGTCGAAGATTTTTTCTCCGGCAGCCGAGGCCTCGTCGAAGAGAAGGTCCCCCGGCAGCCGAGGCCTCGTCGAAGATTTTTTCTCCGGCAGCCGAGGCCTCGTCGAAGATTTTTTTCTCCGGCAGCCGAGGCCTCGTCGAAGATTTTTTCTCCGGCAGCCGAGGCCTCGTCGAAGATTTTTTCTCCGGCAGCCGAGGCCTCGTCGAAGATTTTTTTCTCCGGCAGCCGAGGCCTCGTCGAAGATTTTTTCTCCGGCAGCCGAGGCCTCGTCGAAGATTTTTTCTCCGGCAGCCGAGGCCTCGTCGAAGAGAAGGTCCCCGGCAGCCGAGGCCTCGTCGAAGATTTTTGCTCCGGCAAGCCGAGGCCTCGTCGAGAGAGAAGGTCCCCGGCAGCCCGAGGCCTCGTCGAAGAGAAGGTCCCCGGCAGCCGAGGCCTCGTCAAAGAGAAGGTCCCCGGCAGCCGAGGCCTCGTCGAAGACTTTTTCTCCGGCAGCCGAGGCCTCGTCGAAGATTTTTTCTCCGGCAGCCGAGGGCCTCGTTCGAAGATTTTTTTCTCCGGCAGCCGAGGCCTTGTCGAAGATTTTTTCTCCGGCAGCCGAGGCCTCGTCGAAGATTTTTTTCTCCCGGCAGCCGAGGTCTCGTCGAAGAGTAGGTCCCCGGCAGCCGAGGCCTCGTCGAAGAGAAGGTCCCCGGCAGCCGAGGCCTCGTCGAAGAGAAGGTCCCCGGCAGCCGAGGCCTCGTCGAAGATTTTTTTCTCCGGCAGCAGAGGCCTCGTCGAAGATTTTTTTCTCCGGCAGCCAAGGCCTCGTCGAAGATTTTTTTCTCCGGCAGCCGAGGCCTCGTCGAAGAGAAGGTCCCCCGGCAGCCGAGGCCTCGTCGAAGAGAAGGTCCCCGGCAGCCGAGGCCCTCGTCGAAGATTTTTTTCTCCGGCAGCCGAGGCCTCGTCGAAGAGAAGGTCCCCGGCAGCCGAGGCCTCGTCGAAGAGAAGGTCCCCGGCAGCCGAGGCCTCGTCGAAGATTTTTTCTCCGGCAGCCGAGGCCTCGTCGAAGAGAAGGTCCCCGGCAGCCGAGGCCTCGTCGAAGATTTTTTTCTCCGGCAGCCGAGGCCCTCGTCGAAGATTTTTGCTCCGGCAGCCGAGGCCTCGTCGAAGAGAAGGTCCCCGGCAGCCGAGGCCCTCGTCGAAGATTTTTTTCTCCGGCAGCCGAGGCCTCGTCGAGATTTTTTTTCTCCGGCAGCCGAGGGCCTCGTCGAAGATTTTTTTCTCCGGCAGCCGAGGCCTCGTCGAAGATTTTTTTCTCCGGCAGCCGAGGCCTCGTCGAAGATTTTTTTTCCGGCAGCCGAGGCCTCGTCGAAGATTTTGGTCCCCGGCAGCCGAGGCCTCGTCGAAGATTTTGGTCCCCGGCAGCCGAGGCCTCGTCGAAGATTTTGGTCCCCGGCAGCCGAGGCCTCGTCGAAGATTTTGGTCCCCGGCAGCCGAGGCCTCGTCGAAGATTTTGGTCCCCGGCAGCCGAGGCCTCGTCGAAGATTTAGGTCCCCGGCAGCCGAGGCCTCGTCGAAGATTTAGGTCCCCGGCAGCCCGAGGCCTCGTCGAAGATTTAGGTCCCCGGCAGCCGAGGCCTCGTCGAAGATTTAGGTCCCCGGCAGCCGAGGCCTCGTCGAAGATTTAGGTCCCCGGCAGCCGAGGGCCTCGTCGAAGATTTAGGTCCCCGGCAGCCGAGGCCTCGTCGAAGAGAAGGTCCCCGGCAGCCGTGGCCTCGTCGAAGAGAAGGTCCCCCCGGCAGCCGAGGCCTCGTCGAAGAGAAGGTCCCCGGCAGCCGAGGCCTCGTCGAAGATTTTTTCTCCGGCAGCCGAGGCCTCGTCGAAGATTTTTTTTCTCCGGCAGCCGAGGCCTCGTCGAAGAGAAGGTCCCCGGCAGCCGAGGCCTCGTCGAAGAGAAGGTCCCCGGCAGCCGAGGCCTCGTCGAAGATTTTTTTCTCCGGCAGCCGAGGCCTCGTCGAAGATTTTTTTCTCCGGCAGCCGAGGCCTCGTCGAAGATTTTTTTCTCCGGCAGCCGAGGCCTCGTCGAAGAGAAGGTCCCCGGCAGCCGAGGCCTCGTCGAAGAGAAGGTCCCCCGGCAGGCCGAGGCCTCGTCGAAGAGAAGGTCCCCGGCAGCCGAGGCCTCGTCGAAGATTTTTTTCTCCGGCAGCCGAGGCCTCGTCGAAGATTTTTTTCTCCGGCAGCCGAGGCCTCGTCGAAGATTTTTTTCTCCGGCAGCCGAGGCCTCGTCGAAGAGAAGGTCCCCGGCAGCCGAGGCCTCGTCGAAGAGAAGGTCGCCGGCAGCCGAGGCCTCGTCGAAGATTTTTTCTCCGGCAGCCGAGGCCTCGTCGAAGAGAAGGTCCCCGGCAGCCGAGGCCTCGTCGAAGATTTTTTTCTCCGGCAGCCGAGGCCTCGTCGAAGATTTTTTTCTCCGGCAGCCGAGGCCTCGTCGAAGATTTTTGTTCCGGCAGCCGAGGCCTCGTCGAAGAGAAGGTCCCCGGCAGCCGAGGCCTCGTCGAAGATTTTTTTTCCGGCAGCCGAGGCCTCGTCGAAGATTTTTTTCTCCGGCAGCCGAGGCCTCGTCGAAGATTTTTTTCTCCGGCAGCCGAGGCCTCGTCGAAGATTTTTTTCTCCGGGCAGCCGAGGCCTCGTCGAAGATTTTTTTCTCCGGGCAGCCGAGGCCTCGTCGAAGAGAAGGTCCCCGGCAGCCGAGGGCCTCGTCGAAGAGAAGGTCCCCCGGCAGCCGAGGCCTCGTCGAAGAGAAGGTCCCCGGCAGCCGAGGCCTCGTCGAAGAGAAGGTCCCCGGCAGCCGAGGCCTCGTCGAAGATTTTTTTCTCCGGCAGCCGAGGCCTCGTCGAAGATTTTTTTCTCCGGCAGCCAAGGCCTCGTCGAAGATTTTTTTTCTCCGGCAGCCGAGGCCTCGTCGAAGATTTTTTTCTCCGGCAGCCAAGGCCTCGTCGAAGATTTTTTTTCTCCGGCAGCCGAGGCCTCGTCGAAGAGGAAGGTCCCCGGCAGCCGAGGCCCTCGTCGAAGAGAAGGTCCCCGGCAGCCGAGGCCTCGTCGAAGAGAAGGTCCCCGGCAGCCGAGGCCTCGTCGAAGATTTTTTTCTCCGGCAGCCGAGGCCTCGTCGAAGATTTTTTTTCTCGGCAGCCGAGGCCTCGTCGAAGATTTTTTTCTCCGGCAGCCGAGGGCCTCGTCGAAGAGAAGGTCCCCGGCAGCCGAGGCCTCGTCGAAGAGAAGGTCGCCGGCAGCCGAGGCCTCGTCGAAGATTTTTTCTCCGGCAGCCGAGGCCTCGTCGAAGAGAAGGTCCCCGGCAGCCGAGGCCTCGTCGAAGATTTTTTTCTCCGGCAGCCGAGGCCTCGTCGAAGATTTTTTTCCTCCGGCAGCCGAGGCCTCGTCGAAGATTTTTGTTCCGGCAGCCGAGGCCTCGTCGAAGAGAAGGTCCCCGGCAGCCGAGGCCTCGTCGAAGATTTTTTTCTCCGGCAGCCGAGGCCTCGTCGAAGATTTTTTTCTCCGGCAGCCGAGGCCCTCGTCGAAGATTTTTTTCTCCGGCAGCCGAGGCCTCGTCGAAGATTTTTTTCTCCCGGCAGCCGAGGCCTCGTCGAAGATTTTTTTCTCCGGCAGCCGAGGCCTCGTCGAAGAGAAGGTCCCCGGCAGCCGAGGCCTCGTCGAAGAGAAGGTCCCCGGCAGCCGAGGCCATCGTCGAAGAGAAGGTCCCCGGCAGCCGAGGCCCTCGTCGAAGAGAAGGTCCCCGGCAGCCGAGGCCCTCGTCGAAGATTTTTTTCTCCGGCAGCCGAGGCCTCGTCGAAGATTTTTTTTCTCCGGCAGCCAAGGCCTCGTCGAAGATTTTTTTTCTCCGGCAGCCGAGGCCTCGTCGAAGATTTTTTTCTCCGGCAGCCAAGGCCTCGTCGAAGATTTTTTTCTCCGGCAGCCGAGGCCTCGTCGAAGAGAAGGTCCCCGGCAGCCGAGGCCTCGTCGAAGAGAAGGTCCCCGGCATCCGAGGCCTCGTCGAAGATTTTTTTCTCCGGCAGCCGAGGCCTCGTCGAAGAGAAGGTCCCCGGCAGCCGAGGCCTCGTCGAAGAGAAGGTCCCCGGCAGCCGAGGCCTCGTCGAAGATTTTTTCTCCGGCAGCCGAGGCCTCGTCGAAGAGAAGGTCCCCGGCAGCAGCCGAGGCCTCGTCGAAGAGAAGGTCCCCGGCAGCCGAGGCCTCGTCGAAGAGAAGGTCCCCGGCAGCCGAGGCCTCGTCGAAGATTTTTTCTCCGGCAGCCGAGGCCTCGTCGAAGAGAAGGTCCCCGGCAGCCGAGGCCTCGTCGAAGATTTTTTTCTCCGGCAGCCGAGGCCTCGTCGAAGATTTTTTCTCCGGCAGCCGAGGCCTCGTCGAAGAGAAGGTCCCCGGCAGCCGAGGCCTCGTCGAAGATTTTTTTCTCCGGCAGCCGAGGCCTCGTCGAAGATTTTTTCTCCGGCAGCCGAGGCCTCGTCGAAGATTTTTTTCTCCGGCAGCCGAGGCCTCGTCGAAGATTTTGGTCCCCGGCAGCCGAGGCCTCGTCGAAGATTTTGGTCCCCGGCAGCCGAGGCCTCGTCGAAGATTTTGGTCCCCGGCAGCCGAGGCCTCGTCGAAGATTTTGGTCCCCGGCAGCCGAGGCCTCGTCGAAGATTTTGGTCCCCGGCAGCCGAGGCCTCGTCGAAGATTTTGGTCCCCGGCAGCCGAGGCTTCGTCGAAGATTTAGGTCCCCGGCAGCCGAGGCCTCGTCGAAGATTTAAGTCCCCGGCAGCCGAGGCCTCGTCGAAGAGAAGGTCCCCGGCAGCCGAGGCCTCGTCGAAGATTTTTTTCTCCGGCAGCCGAGGCCTCGTCGAAGAGAAGGTCCCCGGCAGCTGAGGCCTCGTCGAAGAGAAGGTCCCCGGCAGCCGAGGCCTCGTCGAAGATTTTTTCTCCAGCAGCCGAGGCCTTGTCGAAGAGAAGGTCCCCGGCAGCCGAGGCCTCGTCGAAGATTTTTTTCTCCGGCAGCCGAGGCCTCGTCGAAGATTTTTTTCTCCGGCAGCCGAGGCCTCGTCGAAGATTTTTTTCTCCGGCAGCCGAGGCCTCGTCGAAGATTTTTTTTTCCGGCAGCCGAGGCCTCGTCGAAGATTTTGGTCCCCGGCAGCCGAGGCCTCGTCGAAGATTTTGGTCCCCGGCAGCCGAGGCCTCGTCGAAGATTTTGGTCCCCGGCAGCCGAGGCCTCGTCGAAGATTTTGGTCCCCGGCAGCCGAGGCCTCGTCGAAGATTTTGGTCCCCGGCAGCCGAGGCCTCGTCGAAGATTTTGGTCCCCGGCAGCCGAGGCCTCGTCGAAGATTTAGGTCCCCGGCAGCCGAGGCTTCGTCGAAGATTTAGGTCCCCGGCAGCCGAGGCCTCGTCGAAGATTTAAGTCCCCGGCAGCCGAGGCCTCGTCGAAGAGAAGGTCCCCGGCAGCCGAGGCCTCGTCGAAGATTTTTTTCTCCGGCAGCCGAGGCCTCGTCGAAGAGAAGGTCCCCGGCAGCCGAGGCCTCGTCGAAGAGAAGGTCCCCGGCAGCCTAGGCCTCGTCGAAGATTTTTTCTCCAGCAGCCGAGGCCTTGTCGAAGAGAAGGTCCCCGGCAGCCGAGGCCTCGTCGAAGATTTTTTTCTCCGGCAGCCGAGGCCTCGTCGAAGATTTTTTTCTCCGGCAGCCGAGGCCTCGTCGAAGATTTTTTTCTCCGGCAGCCGAGGCCTCGTCGAAGATTTTTTTTTCCGGCAGCCGAGGCCTCGTCGAAGATTTTGGTCCCCGGCAGCCGAGGCCTCTCGTCGAAGATTTTGGTCCCCGGCAGCCGAGGCCTCGTCGAAGATTTTGGTCCCCGGCAGCCGAGGCCTCGTCGAAGATTTTGGTCCCCGGCAGCCGAGGCCTCGTCGAAGATTTTGGTCCCCGGCAGCCGAGGCCTCGTCGAAGATTTTGGTCCCCGGCAGCCGAGGCCTCGTCGAAGATTTTGGTCCCCGGCAGCCGAGGCCTCGTCGAAGATTTTGGTCCCCGGCAGCCGAGGCCTCGTCGAAGATTTTGGTCCCCGGCAGCCGAGGCCTCGTCGAAGATTTTGGTCCCCGGCAGCCGAGGCCTCGTCGAAGATTTTGGTCCCCGGCAGCCGAGGCCTCGTCGAAGATTTTGGTCCCCGGCAGCCGAGGCCTCGTCGAAGATTTTGGTCCCCGGCAGCCGAGGCCTCGTCGAAGATTTTGGTCCCCGGCAGCCGAGGCCTCGTCGAAGATTTAGGTCCCCGGCAGCCGAGGCCTCGTCGAAGATTTAGGTCCCCGGCAGCCGAGGCCTCGTCGAAGATTTAGGTCCCCGGCAGCCGAGGCCTCGTCGAAGATTTTGGTCCCCGGCAGCCGAGGCCTCGTCGAAGCTTTAGGTCCCCGGCAGCCGAGGCCTCGTCGAAGATTTAGGTCCCCGGCAGCCGAGGCCTCGTCGAAGATTTAGGTCCCCGGCAGCCGAGGCCTCGTCGAAGATTTAGGTCCCCGGCAGCCGAGGCCTCGTCGAAGATTTAGGTCCCCGGCAGCCGAGGCTTCGTCGAAGATTTAGGTCCCCGGCAGCCGAGGCCTCGTCGAAGATTTAAGTCCCCGGCAGCCGAGGCCTCGTCGAAGAGAAGGTCCCCGGCAGCCGAGGCCTCGTCGAAGATTTTTTTCTCCGGCAGCCGAGGCCTCGTCGAAGAGAAGGTCCCCGGCAGCCGAGGCCTCGTCGAAGAGAAGGTCCCCGGCAGCCGAGGCCTCGTCGAAGATTTTTTCTCCAGCAGCCGAGGCCTTGTCGAAGAGAAGGTCCCCGGCAGCCGAGGCCTCGTCGAAGATTTTTTTCTCCGGCAGCCGAGGCCTCGTCGAAGAGAAGGTCCCCGGCAGCCGAGGCCTCGTCGAAGAGAAGGTCCCCGGCAGCCGAGGCCTCGTCGAATAGAAGGTCCCCGGCAGCCGAGGCCTCGTCGAAGATTTTTTTCTCCGGCAGCCGAGGCCTCGTCGAAGTTTTTTTTCTCCGGCAGCCGAGGCCTCGTCGAAGATTTTTTCTCCGGCAGCCGAGGCCTCGTCGAAGATTTTTTTCTCCGGCAGCCGAGGGCCTCGTCGAAGATTTTTTTTTTCCGGCAGCCGAGGCCTCGTCGAAGATTTTGGTCCCCGGCAGCCGAGGCCTCGTCGAAGATTTTGGTCCCCGGCAGCCGAGGCCTCGTCGAAGATTTTGGTCCCCGGCAGCCGAGGCCTCGTCGAAGATTTTGGTCCCCGGCAGCCGAGGCCTCGTCGAAGATTTTGGTCCCCGGCAGCCGAGGCCTCGTCGAAGATTTTGGTCCCCGGCAGCCGAGGCCTCGTCGAAGATTTTGGTCCCCGGCAGCCGAGGCCTCGTCGAAGATTTTGGTCCCCGGCAGCCGAGGCCTCGTCGAAGATTTTGGTCCCCGGCAGCCGAGGCCTCGTCGAAGATTTTGGTCCCCGGCAGCCGAGGCCTCGTCGAAGATTTTGGTCCCCGGCAGCCGAGGCCTCGTCGAAGATTTTGGTCCCCGGCAGCCGAGGCCTCGTCGAAGATTTTGGTCCCCGGCAGCCGAGGCCTCGTCGAAGATTTAGGTCCCCGGCAGCCGAGGCCTCGTCGAAGATTTAGGTCCCCGGCAGCCGAGGCCTCGTCGAAGATTTTGGTCCCCGGCAGCCGAGGCCTCGTCGAAGCTTTAGGTCCCCGGCAGCCGAGGCCTCGTCGAAGATTTAGGTCCCCGGCAGCCGAGGCCTCGTCGAAGATTTAGGTCCCCGGCAGCCGAGGCCTCGTCGAAGATTTAGGTCCCCGGCAGCCGAGGCCTCGTCGAAGATTTAGGTCCCCGGCAGCCGAGGCCTCGTCGAAGATTTAGGTCCCCGGCAGCCGAGGCCTCGTCGAAGATTTAGGTCCCCGGCAGCCGAGGCCTCGTCGAAGATTTAGGTCCCCGGCAGCCGAGGCCTCGTCGAAGAGAAGGTCCCCGGCAGCCGAGGCCTCGTCGAAGAGAAGGTCCCCGGCAGCCGAGGCCTCGTCGAAGATTTTTTCTCCGGCAGCCGAGGCCTCGTCGAAGATTTTTTCTCCGGCAGCCGAGGCCTCGTCGAAGAGAAGGTCCCCGGCAGCCGAGGCCTCGTCGAAGAGAAGGTCCCCGGCAGCCGAGGCCTCGTCGAAGATTTTTTCTCCGGCAGCCGAGGCCTCGTCGAATATTTTTTCTCCGGCAGCCGAGGCCTCGTCGAAGAGAAGGTCCCCGGCAGCCGAGGCCTCGTCGAAGAGAAGGTCCCCGGCAGCCGAGGGCCTCGTCGAAGATTTTTTTCTCCGGCAGCCGAGGCCTCGTCGAAGATTTTTTCTCCGGCAGCCGAGGCCTCGTCGAAGAGAAGGTCCCCGGCAGCCGAGGCCTCGTCGAAGAGAAGGTCCCCGGCAGCCGAGGCCTCGTCGAAGAGAAGGTCCCCGGCAGCCGTGGCCTCGTCGAAGAGAAGGTCCCCGGCAGCCGAGGCCTCGTCGAAGAGAAGGTCCCCGGCAGCCGAGGCCTCGTCGAAGATTTTTTCTCCGGCAGCCGAGGCCTCGTCGAAGATTTTTTCTCCGGCAGCCGAGGCCTCGTCGAAGAGAAGGTCCCCGGCAGCCGAGGCCTCGTCGAAGAGAAGGTCCCCGGCAGCCGAGGCCTCGTCGAAGATTTTTTTCTCCGGCAGCCGAGGCCTCGTCGAAGATTTTTTCTCCGGCAGCCGAGGCCTCGTCGAAGAGAAGGTCCCCGGCAGCCGAGGCCTCGTCGAAGAGAAGGTCCCCGGCAGACGAGGCCTCGTCGAAGATTTTTTTCTCCGGCAGCCGAGGCCTCGTCGAAGATTTTTTCTCCGGCAGCCGAGGCCTCGTCGAAGAGAAGGTCCCCGGCAGCCGAGGCCTCGTCGAAGAGAAGGTCCCCGGCAGCCGAGGCCTCGTCGAAGAGAAGGTCCCCGGCAGCCGAGGCCTCGTCGAAGAGAAGGTCCCCGGCAGCCGAGGCCTCGTCGAAGAGAAGGTCCCCGGCAGCCGAGGCCTCGTCGAAGATTTTTTCTCCGGCAGCCGAGGCCTCGTCGAAGATTTTTTCTCCGGCAGCCGAGGCCTCGTCGAAGAGAAGGTCCCCGGTAGCCGAGGCCTCGTCGAAGATTTTTGCTCCCGCAGCCGAGGCCTCGTCGAAGATTTTTTCTCCGGCAGCCGAGGCCTCGTCGAAGAGAAGGTCCCCGGCAGCCGAGGCCTCGTCGAAGAGAAGGTCCCCGGAAGCCAAGGCCTCGTCGAAGAGAAGGTCCCCGGCAGCTGAGGCCTCGTCGAAGATTTTTTCTCCAGCAGCCGAGGCCTCGTCAAAGAGAAGGTCCCCGGCAGCCGAGGCCTCGTCGAAGATTTTTTTCTCCGGCAGCCGAGGCCTCGTCGAAGATTTTTTCTCCGGCAGCCGAGGCCTCGTCGAAGATTTTTTTCTCCGGCATCCGAGGCCTCGTCGAAGATTTTTTTCTCCGGCATCCGAGGCCTCGTCGAAGATTTTTTCTCCGGCATCCGAGGCCTCGTCGAAGATTTTGGTCCCCGGCAGCCGAGGCCTCGTCGAAGATTTTGGTCCCCGGCAGTCGAGGCCTCGTCGAAGATTTTGGTCCCCGGCAGCCGAGGCCTCGTCGAAGATTTTGGTCCCCGGCAGCCGAGGCCTCGTCGAAGATTTAGGTCCCCGGCAGCCGAGGCCTCGTCGAAGATTTAGGTCCCCGGCAGCCGAGGCCTCGTCGAAGATTTAGGTCCCCGGCAGCCGAGGCCTCGTCGAAGATTTTGGTCCCCGGCAGCCGAGGCCTCGTCGAAGATTTTGGTCCCCGGCAGCCGAGGCCTCGTCGAAGATTTTGGTCCCCGGCAGCCGAGGCCTCGTCGAAGATTTAGGTCCCCGGCAGCCGAGGCCTCGTCGAAGATTTTGGTCCCCGGCAGCCGAGGCCTCGTCGAAGATTTTGGTCCCCGGCAGCCGAGGCCTCGTCGAAGATTTTGGTCCCCGGCAGCCGAGGCCTCGTCGAAGATTTAGGTCCCCGGCAGCCGAGGCCTCGTCGAAGATTTAGGTCCCCGGCAGCCGAGGCCTCGTCGAAGATTTAGGTCCCCGGCAGCCGAGGCCTCGTCGAAGATTTAGGTCCCCGGCAGCCGAGGCCTCGTCGAAGAGAAGGTCCCCGGCAGCCGTGGCCTCGTCGAAGATTTTTTTCTCCGGCAGCCGAGGCCTCGTCGAAGAGAAGGTCCCCGGCAGCCGAGGCCTCGTCGAAGAGAAGGTCCCCGGCAGCCGAGGCCTCGTCGAAGATTTTTTCTTCAGCAGCCGAGGCCTTGTCGAAGAGAAGGTCCCCGGCAGCCGAGGCCTCGTCGAAGATTTTTTTCTCCGGCAGCCGAGGCCTCGTCGAAGATTTTTTTCTCCGGCAGCCGAGGCCTCGTCGAAGATTTTTTTCTCCGGCAGCCGAGGCCTCGTCGAAGATTTTTGCTCCGGCAGCCGAGGCCTCTTCGAAGAGAAGGTCCCCGGCAGCCGAGGCCTCGTCGAAGAGAAGGTCCCCGGCAGCCGAGGCCTCGTCGAAGAGAAGGTCCCCGGCAGCCGAGGCCTCGTCGAAGTTTTTTTTCTCCGGCAGCCGAGGCCTCGTCGAAGTTTTTTTTCTCCGGCAGCCGAGGCCTCGTCGAAGTTTTTTTTCTCCGGCAGCCGAGGCCTCGTCGAAGATTTTTTTCTCCGGCAGCCGAGGCCTCGTCGAAGATTTTTTTCTCCGGCAGCCGAGGCCTCGTCGAAGATTTTTTTCTCCGGCAGCCGAGGCCTCGTCGAAGATTTTGGTCCCCGGCAGCCGAGGCCTCGTCGAAGATTTTGGTCCCCGGCAGCCGAGGCCTCGTCGAAGATTTTGGTCCCCGGCAGCCGAGGCCTCGTCGAAGATTTTGGTCCCCGGCAGCCGAGGCCTCGTCGAAGATTTTGGTCCCCGGCAGCCGAGGCCTCGTCGAAGATTTTGGTCCCCGGCAGCCGAGGCCTCGTCGAAGATTTTGGTCCCCGGCAGCCGAGGCCTCGTCGAAGATTTTGGTCCCCGGCAGCCGAGGCCTCGTCGAAGATTTTGGTCCCCGGCAGCCGAGGCCTCGTCGAAGATTTTGGTCCCCGGCAGCCGAGGCCTCGTCGAAGATTTTGGTCCCCGGCAGCCGAGGCCTCGTCGAAGATTTTGGTCCCCGGCAGCCGAGGCCTCGTCGAAGATTTTGGTCCCCGGCAGCCGAGGCCTCGTCGAAGATTTAGGTCCCCGGCAGCCGAGGCCTCGTCGAAGATTTAGGTCCCCGGCAGCCGAGGCCTCGTCGAAGATTTAGGTCCCCGGCAGCCGAGGCCTCGTCGAAGATTTAGGTCCCCGGCAGCCGAGGCCTCGTCGAAGATTTAGGTCCCCGGCAGCCGAGGCCTCGTCGAAGATTTAGGTCCCCGGCAGCCGAGGCCTCGTCGAAGATTTAGGTCCCCGGCAGCCGAGGCCTCGTCGAAGATTTAGGTCCCCGGCAGCCGAGGCCTCGTCGAAGATTTAGGTCCCCGGCAGCCGAGGCCTCGTCGAAGATTTAGGTCCCCGGCAGCCGAGGCCTCGTCGAAGATTTAGGTCCCCGGCAGCCGAGGCCTCGTCGAAGAGAAGGTCCCCGGCAGCCGTGGCCTCGTCGAAGAGAAGGTCCCCGGCAGCCGAGGCCTCGTCGAAGAGAAGGTCCCCGGCAGCCGAGGCCTCGTCGAAGATTTTTTCTCCGGCAGCCGAGGCCTCGTCGAAGATTTTTTCTCCGGCAGCCGAGGCCTCGTCGAAGAGAAGGTCCCCGGCAGCCGAGGCCTCGTCGAAGAGAAGGTCCCCGGCAGCCGAGGCCTCGTCGAAGATTTTTTTCTCCGGCAGCCGAGGCCTCGTCGAAGATTTTTTCTCCGGCAGCCGAGGCCTCGTCGAAGATTTTTTCTCCGGCAGCCGAGGCCTCGTCGAAGAGAAGGTCCCCGGCAGCCGAGGCCTCGTCGAAGAGAAGGTCCCCGGCAGCCGAGGCCTCGTCGAAGATTTTTTCTCCGGCAGCCGAGGCCTCGTCGAAGATTTTTTCTCCGGCAGCCGTGGCCTCGTCGAAGAGAAGGTCCCCGGTAGCCGAGGCCTCGTCGAAGATTTTTTCTCCCGCAGCCGAGGCCTCGTCGAAGATTTTTTCTCCGGCAGCCGAGGCCTCGTCGAAGAGAAGGTCCCCGGCAGCCGAGGCCTCGTCGAAGAGAAGGTCCCCGGCAGCCGAGGCCTCGTCGAAGAGAAGGTCCCCGGCAGCTGAGGCCTCGTCGAAGATTTTTTCTCCAGCAGCCGAGGCCTCGTCAAAGAGAAGGTCCCCGGCAGCCGAGGCCTCGTCGAAGATTTTTTTCTCCGGCAGCCGAGGCCTCGTCGAAGTTTTTTTTCTCCGGCAGCCGAGGCCTCGTCGAAGTTTTTTTTCTCCGGCAGCCGAGGCCTCGTCGAAGATTTTTTCTCCGGCAGCCGAGGCCTCGTCGAAGAGAAGGTCCCCGGTAGCCGAGGCCTCGTCGAAGATTTTTTTCTCCGGCAGCCGAGGCCTCGTCGAAAAGAAGGTCCCCGGCAGCCGAGGCCTCGTCGAAGAGAAGGTCCCCGGCAGCCGAGGCCTCGTCGAAGAGAAGGTCCCCGGCAGCCGAGGCCTCGTCGAAGATTTTTTCTCCGGCAGCCGAGGCCTCGTCAAAGAGAAGGTCCCCAGCAGCCGAGGCCTCATCGAAGATTTTTTCTCCGGCAGCCGAGGCCTCGTCGAAGATTTTTTCTCCGGCAGCCGAGGCCTCGTCGAAGATTTTTTTCTCCGGCATCCGAGGCCTCGTCGAAGATTTTTTCTCCGGCATCCGAGGCCTCGTCGAAGATTTTTTCTCCGGCAGCCGAGGCCTCGTCGAAGAGAAGGTCCCCGGTAGCCGAGGCCTCGTCGAAGATTTTTTCTCCCGCAGCCGAGGCCTCGTCGAAGATTTTTTCTCCGGCAGCCGAGGCCTCGTCGAAGAGAAGGTCCCCGGCAGCCGAGGCCTCGTCGAAGAGAAGGTCCCCGGCAGCCGAGGCCTCGTCGAAGAGAAGGTCCCCGGCAGCCGAGGCCTCGTCGAAGATTTTTTCTCCAGCAGCCGAGGCCTCGTCAAAGAGAAGGTCCCCGGCAGCCGAGGCCTCGTCGAAGATTTTTTTCTCCGGCAGCCGAGGCCTCGTCGAAGATTTTTTTCTCCTGCAGCCGAGGCCTCGTCGAAGATTTTTTCTCCGGCAGCCGAGGCCTCGTCGAAGATTTTTTTCTCCGGCAGCCGAGGCCTCGTCGAAGATTTTTTCTCCGGCAGCCGAGGCCTCGTCGAAGAGAAGGTCCCCGGTAGCCGAGGCCTCGTCGAAGATTTTTTCTCCGGCAGCCGAGGCCTCGTCGAAGAGAAGGTCCCCGGCAGCCGAGGCCTCGTCGAAGAGAAGGTCCCCGGCAGCCGAGGCCTCGTCGAAGAGAAGGTCCCCGGCAGCCGAGGCCTCGTCGAAGATTTTTTCTCCGGCAGCCGAGGCCTCGTCGAAGATTTTTTCTCCGGCAGCCGAGGCCTCGTCGAAGAGAAGGTCCCCGGCAGCCAAGGCCTCGTCGAAGATTTTTTCTCTGGCAGCCGAGGCCTCGAGATTTTTTCTCCGGCTTAAGAGGCCTCGTCGAAGAGAAGGTCCCCGGCAGCCGAGGCCTCGTCGAAGATTTTTGCTCCGGCAGCCGAGGCCTCGTCGAAGAGAAGGTCCCCGGCAGCCGAGGCCTCGTCGAAGAGAAGGTCCCCGGCAGCCGAGGCCTCGTCGAAGAGAAGGTCCCCGGCAGCCGAGGCCTCGTCGAAGATTTTTTTCTCCGGCAGCCGAGGCCTCGTCGAAGAGAAGGTCCCCGGCAGCCGAGGCCTCGTCGAAGATTTTTTTCTCCGGCAGCCGAGGCCTCGTCGAAGATTTTTTCTCCGGCAGCCGAGGCCTCGTCGAAGAGAAGGTCCCCGGCAGCCGAGGCCTCGTCGAAGAGAAGGTCCCCGGCAGCCGAGGCCTCGTCGAAGAGAAGGTCCCCGGCAGCCGAGGCCTCGTCGAAGATTTTTTTCTCCGGCAGCCGAGGCCTCGTCGAAGATTTTTTTCTCCGGCAGCCGAGGCCTCGTCGAAGATTTTTTTCTCCGGCAGCCGAGGCCTCGTCGAAGATTTTTTTCCTCCGGCAGCCGAGGCCTCGTCGAAGAGAAGGTCCCCGGCAGCCGAGGCCTCGTCGAAGAGAAGGTCCCCGGCAGCCGAGGCCTCGTCGAAGAGAAGGTCCCCGGCAGCCGAGGCCTCGTCGAAGAGAAGGTCCCCGGCAGCCGAGGCCTCGTCGAAGATTTTATTCTCCGGCAGCCGAGGCCTCGTCGAAGAGAAGGTCCCCGGCAGCCGAGGCCTCGTCGAAGAGAAGGTCCCCGGCAGCCGAGGCCTCGTCGAAGATTTTTTCTCCGGCAGCCGAGGCCTCGTCGAAGATTTTTTTCTCCGGCAGCCGAGGCCTCGTCGAAGATTTTTTTCTCCGGCAGCCGAGGCCTCGTCGAAGATTTTTTTCTCCGGCAGCCGAGGCCTCGTCGAAGATTTTTTTCTCCGGCAGCCGAGGCCTCGTCGAAGATTTTTTTCTCCGGCAGCCGAGGCCTCGTCGAAGATTTTTTTCTCCGGCAGCCGAGGCCTCGTCGAAGATTTTTTCTCCGGCAGCCGAGGCCTCGTCGAAGATTTTTTTCTCCGGCAGCCGAGGCCTCGTCGAAGATTTTTTTCTCCGGCAGCCGAGGCCTCGTCGAAGATTTTTTTCTCCGGCAGCCGAGGCCCTCGTCGAAGATTTTTTTCTCCGGCAGCCGAGGCCTCGTCGAAGATTTTTTTCTCCGGCAGCCGAGGCCTCGTCGAAGATTTTTTTCTCCGGCAGCCGAGGCCTCGTCGAAGATTTTTTTTCTCCGGCAGCCGAGGGCCTCGTCGAAGATTTTTTTCTCCGGCAGCCGAGGCCTCGTCGAAGATTTTTTTCTCCGGCAGCCGAGGCCTCGTCGAAGATTTTTTTCTCCGGCAGCCGAGGCCTCGTCGAAGATTTTTTTCTCCGGCAGCCGAGGCCTCGTCGAATATTTTTTCTCCGGCAGCCGAGGCCTCGTCGAAGATTTTTTCTCCGGCAGCCGAGGCCTCGTCGAAGAGAAGGTCCCCGGCAGCCGAGGCCTCGTCGAAGAGAAGGTCCCCGGCAGCCGAGGCCTCGTCGAAGATTTTTTCTCCGCCAGCCGAGGCCTCGTCGAAGATTTTTTTCTCCGGCAGCCGAGGCCTCGTCGAAGAGAAGGTCCCCGGCAGCCGAGGCCTCGTCGAAGAGAAGGTCCCCGGCAGCCGAGGCCTCGTCGAAGAGAAGGTCCCCGGCAGCCGAGGCCTCGTCGAAGATTTTTTTCTCCGGCAGCCCGAGGCCTCGTCGAAGATTTTTTTCTCCGGCAGCCGAGGCCTCGTCGAAGATTTTTTTCTCCGGCAGCCGAGGCCTCGTCGAAGATTTTTTTCTCCGGCAGCCGAGGCCTCGTCGAAGATTTTTTTTCTCCGGCAGCCGAGGCCTCGTCGAAGATTTTTTTTCTCCGGCAGCCGAGGCCTCGTCGAAGATTTTTTTCTCCGGCAGCCGAGGCCTCGTCGAAGATTTTTTTCTCCGGCAGCCGAGGCCTCGTCGAAGAGAAGGTCCCCGGCAGCCGAGGGCCTCGTCGAAGAGAAGGTCCCCGGCAGCCGAGGCCTCGTCGAAGATTTTTTTCTCCGGCAGCCGTGGCCTCGTCGAAGATTTTTTTCTCCGGCAGCCGAGGCCTCGTCGAAGATTTTTTTCTCCGGCAGCCGAGGGCCTCGTCGAAGATTTTTTTTCTCCGGCAGCCGAGGCCTCGTCAAAGATTTTTTTCTCCGGCAGCCGAGGCCTCGTCGAAGATTTTTTTCTCCGGCAGCCGAGGCCTCGTCGAAGATTTTTTTCTCCGGCAGCCGAGGCCTCGTCGAAGATTTTTTCTCCGGCAGCCGAGGCCTCGTCGAAGATTTTTTTCTCCGGCAGCCGAGGCCTCGTCGAAGATTTTTTTCTCCGGCAGCCGAGGCCTCGTCGAAGATTTTTTTCTCCGGCAGCCGAGGCCCTCGTCGAAGAGAAGGTCCCCGGCAGCCGAGGCCTCGTCGAAGAGAAGGTCCCCGGCAGCCGAGGCCTCGTCGAAGAGAAGGTCCCCGGCAGCCGAGGCCTCGTCGAAGATTTTTTTTCTCCGGCAGCCGAGGCCTCGTCGAAGATTTTTTTTCTCCGGCAGCCGAGGCCTCGTCGAAGATTTTTTCTCCGGCAGCCGAGGCCTCGTCGAAGATTTTTTTTCTCCGGCAGCCGAGGCCTCGTCGAAGATTTTTTTCTCCGGCAGCCGAGGCCTCGTCGAAGATTTTTTTCTCCGGCAGCCGAGGCCTCGTCGAAGATTTTTTTTCTCCGGCAGCCGAGGCCTCGTCGAAGATTTTTTTCTCCGGCAGCCGAGGCCTCGTCGAAGATTTTTTTCTCCGGCAGCCGAGGCCTCGTCGAAGAGAAGGTCCCCGGCAGCCGAGGCCTCGTCGAAGATTTTTTTCTCCGGCAGCCGAGGCCTCGTCGAAGATTTTTTTCTCCGGCAGCCGAGGCCTCGTCGAAGATTTTTTTCTCCGGCAGCCGAGGCCTCGTCGAAGATTTTTTTCTCCGGCAGCCCGAGGCCTCGTCGAAGAGAAGGTCCCCGGCAGCCGAGGCCTCGTCGAAGAGAAGGTCCCCGGCAGCCGAGGCCTCGTCGAAGATTTTTTTCTCCGGCAGCCGTGGCCTCGTCGAAGATTTTTTTCTCCGGCAGCCGAGGCCTCGTCGAAGATTTTTTTCTCCGGCAGCCGAGGCCCTCGTCGAAGATTTTTTTCTCCGGCAGCCGAGGCCTCGTCGAAGATTTTTTTCTCCGGCAGCCGAGGCCTCGTCAAAGATTTTTTTCTCCGGCAGCCGAGGCCTCGTCGAAGATTTTTTTCTCCGGCAGGCCGAGGCCTCGTCGAAGATTTTTTTTCTCCGGCAGCCGAGGCCTCGTCGAAGATTTTTTCTCCGGCAGCCGAGGCCTCGTCGAAGATTTTTTTCTCCGGCAGCCGAGGCCTCGTCGAAGATTTTTTTCTCCGGCAGCCGAGGCCTCGTCGAAGATTTTTTTCTCCGGCAGCCGAGGCCTCGTCGAAGAGAAGGTCCCCGGCAGCCGAGGCCTCGTCGAAGAGAAGGTCCCCGGCAGCCGAGGCCCTCGTCGAAGAGAAGGTCCCCGGCAGCCGAGGCCTCGTCGAAGATTTTTTTCTCCGGCAGCCGAGGCCTCGTCGAAGATTTTTTTCTCCGGCAGCCGAGGCCTCGTCGAAGATTTTTTTCTCCGGCAGCCGAGGCCTCGTCGAAGATTTTTTTCTCCGGCAGCCGAGGCCTCGTCGAAGATTTTTTCTCCGGCAGCCGAGGCCTCGTCGAAGATTTTTTTCTCCGGCAGCCGAGGCCTCGTCGAAGATTTTTTTCTCCGGCAGCCGAGGCCTCGTCGAAGATTTTTTTCTCCGGCAGCCGAGGCCTCGTCGAAGATTTTTTTCTCCGGCAGCCGAGGCCTCGTCGAAGAGAAGGTCCTCCGGCAGCCGAGGGCCTCGTCGAAGATTTTTTTCTCCGGCAGCCGAGGGCCTCGTCGAAGATTTTTTTCTCCGGCAGCCGAGGCCTCGTCGAAGATTTTTTTCTCCGGCAGCCGAGGCCTCGTCGAAGATTTTTTTCTCCGGCAGCCGAGGCCTCGTCGAAGATTTTTTTTCTCCGGCAGCCGAGGCCTCGTCGAAGATTTTTTTTCTCCGGCAGCCGAGGCCTCGTCGAAGATTTTTTTCTCCGGCAGCCGAGGCCTCGTCGAAGATTTTTTTCTCCGGCAGCCGAGGCCTCGTCGAAGATTTTTTTCTCCGGCAGCCGAGGCCTCGTCGAAGATTTTTTTCTCCGGCAGCCGAGGGCCTCGTCGAAGATTTTTCTCCGGCAGCCGAGGCCTCGTCGAAGAGAAGGTCCCCGGCAGCCGAGGCCTCGTCGAAGAGAAGGTCCCCGGCAGCCGAGGCCTCGTCGAAGAGAAGGTCCCCGGCAGCCGTGGCCTCGTCGAAGATTTTTTTCTCCGGCAGCCGAGGCCTGGTCGAAGATTTTTTTTCTCCGGCAGCCGAGGCCTCGTCGAAGATTTTTTTCTCCGGCAGCCGAGGCCTCGTCGAAGATTTTTTTTCTCCGGCAGCCGAGGCCTCGTCGAAGATTTTGGTCCCCGGCAGCCGAGGCCTCGTCGAAGATTTTTTTCTCCGGCAGCCGAGGCCTCGTCGAAGATTTTGGTCCCCGGCAGCCGAGGCCTCGTCGAAGATTTAGGTCCCCGGCAGCCGAGGCCTCGTCGAAGATTTAGGTCCCCGGCAGCCGAGGCCTCGTCGAAGATTTAGGTCCCCGGCAGCCGAGGCCTCGTCGAAGATTTAGGTCCCCGGCAGCCGAGGCCTCGTCGAAGATTTAGGTCCCCGGCAGCCGAGGCCTCGTCGAAGAGAAGGTCCCCGGCAGCCGTGGCCTCGTCGAAGAGAAGGTCCCCGGCAGCCGAGGCCTCGTCGAAGAGAAGGTCCCCGGCAGCCGAGGCCTCGTCGAAGATTTTTTCTCCGGCAGCCGAGGCCTCGTCGAAGATTTTTTCTCCGGCAGCCGAGGCCTCGTCGAAGAGAAGGTCCCCGGCAGCCGAGGCCTCGTCGAAGAGAAGGTCCCCGGCAGCCGAGGCCTCGTCGAAGATTTTTTTTCTCCGGCAGCCGAGGCCTCGTCGAAGATTTTTTCTCCGGCAGCCGAGGCCTCGTCGAAGATTTTTTCTCCGGCAGCCGAGGCCTCGTCGAAGAGAAGGTCCCCGGCAGCCGAGGCCTCGTCGAAGAGAAGGTCCCCGGCAGCCGAGGCCTCGTCGAAGATTTTTTCTCCGGCAGCCGAGGCCTCGTCGAAGATTTTTTCTCCGGCAGCCGTGGCCTCGTCGGGGAAGAGAAGGTCCCCGGTAGCCGAGGCCTCGTCGAAGATTTTTTCTCCGGCAGCCGAGGCCTCGTCGAAGATTTTTTCTCCGGCAGCCGAGGCCTCGTCGAAGAGAAGGTCCCCGGCAGCCGAGGCCTCGTCGAAGAGAAGGTCCCCGGCAGCCGAGGCCTCGTCGAAGAGAAGGTCCCCGGCAGCTGAGGCCTCGTCGAAGATTTTTTCTCCAGCAGCCGAGGCCTCGTCAAAGAGAAGGTCCCCGGCAGCCGAGGCCTCGTCGAAGATTTTTTTCTCCGGCAGCCGAGGCCTCGTCGAAGTTTTTTTTCTCCGGCAGCCGAGGCCTCGTCGAAGTTTTTTTTCTCCGGCAGCCGAGGCCTCGTCGAAGATTTTTTCTCCGGCAGCCGAGGGCCTCGTCGAAGAGAAGGTCCCCGGGTAGCCGAGGCCTCGTCGAAGATTTTTTCTCCGGCAGCCGAGGCCTCGTCGAAAAGAAGGTCCCCCGGCAGCCGAGGCCTCGTCGAAGAGAAGGTCCCCGGCAGCCGAGGCCTCGTCGAAGAGAAGGTCCCCGGCAGCCGAGGCCTCGTCGAAGATTTTTTCTCCGGCAGCCGAGGCCTCGTCAAAGAGAAGGGTCCCCAGCAGCCGAGGCCTCATCGAAGATTTTTTCTCCGGCAGCCGAGGCCTCGTCGAAGATTTTTCTCCGGCAGCCGAGGCCTCGTCGAAGATTTTTTTTCTCCGGCATCCGAGGCCTCGTCGAAGATTTTTTCTCCGGCATCCGAGGCCTCGTCGAAGATTTTTTCTCCGGCAGCCGAGGCCTCGTCGAAGAGAAGGTCCCCGGTAGCCGAGGCCTCGTCGAAGATTTTTTTCTCCCGCAGCCGAGGCCTCGTCGAAGATTTTTTCTCCGGCAGCCGAGGCCTCGTCGAGAGAAGGTCCCCGGCAGCCGAGGCCTCGTCGAAGAGAAGGTCCCCGGCAGCCGAGGCCCTCGTCGAAGAGAAGGTCCCCCGGCAGCCGAGGCCTCGTCGAAGATTTTTTCTCCAGCAGCCGAGGCCTCGTCAAAGAGAAGGTCCCCCGGGCAGCCGAGGCCTCGTCGAAGATTTTTTTCTCCGGCAGCCGAGGCCTCGTCGAAGATTTTTTTCTCCTGCAGCCGAGGCCTCGTCGAAGATTTTTTCTCCGGCAGCCGAGGGCCTCGTCGAAGATTTTTTTCTCCGGCAGCCGAGGCCTCGTCGAAGATTTTTTCTCCGGCAGCCGAGGCCTCGTCGAAGAGAAGGTCCCCGGTAGCCGAGGCCTCGTCGAAGATTTTTTCTCCGGCAGCCGAGGCCTCGTCGAAGAGAAGGTCCCCGGCAGCCGAGGCCTCGTCGAAGAGAAGGTCCCCGGCAGCCGAGGCCTCGTCGAAGAGAAGGTCCCCGGCAGCCGAGGCCTCGTCGAAGATTTTTTCTCCGGCAGCCGAGGCCTCGTCGAAGATTTTTTCTCCGGCAGCCGAGGCCTCGTCGAAGAGAAGGTCCCCGGCAGCCAAGGCCTCGTCGAAGATTTTTTCTCTGGCAGCCGAGGCCTCGTCGAAGATTTTTTCTCCGGGAGCCGAGGCCTCGTCGAAGATTTTTTCTCCGGCTTAAGAGGCCTCGTCGAAGAGAAGGTCCCCGGCAGCCGAGGCCTCGTCGAAGATTTTTGCTCCGGCAGCCGAGGCCTCGTCGAAGAGAAGGTCCCCCGGCAGCCGAGGCCTCGTCGAAGAGAAGGTCCCCGGCAGCCGAGGCCTCGTCGAAGAGAAGGTCCCCGGCAGCCGAGGCCTCGTCGAAGATTTTTTCTCCGGCAGCCGAGGCCTCGTCGAAGAGAAGGTCCCCGGCAGCCGAGGCCTCGTCGAAGATTTTTTTCTCCGGCAGCCGAGGCCTCGTCGAAGATTTTTTCTCCGGCAGCCGAGGCCTCGTCGAAGAGAAGGTCCCCGGCAGCCGAGGCCTCGTCGAAGAGAAGGTCCCCGGCAGCCGAGGCCTCGTCGAAGATTTTTTTCTCCGGCAGCCGAGGCCTCGTCGAAGATTTTTTTCTCCGGCAGCCGAGGCCTCGTCGAAGATTTTTTTCTCCGGCAGCCGAGGCCTCGTCGAAGATTTTTTTCTCCGGCAGCCGAGGCCTCGTCGAAGATTTTTTTCTCCGGCAGCCGAGGCCTCGTCGAAGAGAAGGTCCCCGGCAGCCGAGGCCTCGTCGAAGAGAAGGTCCCCGGCAGCCGAGGCCTCGTCGAAGAGAAGGTCCCCGGCAGCCGAGGCCTCGTCGAAGAGAAGGTCCCCGGCAGCCGAGGCCTCGTCGAAGATTTTATTCTCCGGCAGCCGAGGCCTCGTCGAAGAGAAGGTCCCCGGCAGCCGAGGCCTCGTCGAAGAGAAGGTCCCCGGCAGCCGAGGGCCTCGTCGAAGATTTTTTCTCCGGCAGCCGAGGCCTCGTCGAAGATTTTTTCTCCGGCAGCCGAGGCCTCGTCGAAGATTTTTTTCTCCGGCAGCCGAGGCCTCGTCGAAGATTTTTTTCTCCGGCAGCCGAGGCCTCGTCGAAGAGTTTTTTTCTCCGGCAGCCGAGGCCTCGTCGAAGATTTTTTTTCTCCGGCAGCCGAGGCCTCGTCGAAGATTTTTTTCTCCGGCAGCCGAGGCCTCGTCGAAGATTTTTTTCTCCGGCAGCCGAGGCCTCGTCGAAGATTTTTTTCTCCGGCAGCCGAGGCCTCGTCGAAGATTTTTTTCTCCGGCAGCCGAGGCCTCGTCGAAGATTTTTTTCTCCGGCAGCCGAGGCCTCGTCGAAGATTTTTTTCTCCGGCAGCCGAGGCCTCGTCGAAGATTTTTTTCTCCGGCAGCCGAGGCCTCGTCGAAGATTTTTTTTCTCCGGCAGCCGAGGCCTCGTCGAAGATTTTTTCTCCGGCAGCCGAGGCCTCGTCGAAGAGAAGGTCCCCGGCAGCCGAGGCCTCGTCGAAGAGAAGGTCCCCGGCAGCCGAGGCCTCGTCGAAGATTTTTTTCTCCGGCAGCCGAGGCCTCGTCGAAGATTTTTTTCTCCGGCAGCCGAGGCCTCGTCGAAGAGAAGGTCCCCCGGCAGCCGAGGCCTCGTCGAAGAGAAGGTCCCCGGCAGCCGAGGCCTCGTCGAAGAGAAGGTCCCCGGCAGCCGAGGCCTCGTCGAAGAGAAGGTCCCCGGCAGCCGAGGCCTCGTCGAAGATTTTTTTCTCCGGCAGCCGAGGCCTCGTCGAAGATTTTTTTCTCCGGCAGCCGAGGCCTCGTCGAAGATTTTTTTCTCCGGCAGCCGAGGCCTCGTCGAAGATTTTTTTCTCCGGCAGCCGAGGCCTCGTCGAAGATTTTTTTCTCCGGCAGCCGAGGCCTCGTCGAAGATTTTTTTCTCCGGCAGCCGAGGGCCTCGTCGAAGATTTTTTTCTCCGGCAGCCGAGGCCTCGTCGAAGAGAAGGTCCCCGGCAGCCGAGGCCTCGTCGAAGAGAAGGTCCCCGGCAGCCGAGGCCTCGTCGAAGATTTTTTTTCTCCGGCAGCCGTGGCCTCGTCGAAGATTTTTTTCTCCGGCAGCCGAGGCCTCGTCGAAGATTTTTTTCTCCGGCAGCCGAGGCCTCGTCGAAGATTTTTTTCTCCGGCAGCCGAGGCCTCGTCGAAGATTTTTTTCTCCGGCAGCCGAGGCCTCGTCAAAGATTTTTTTCTCCGGCAGCCGAGGCCTCGTCGAAGATTTTTTTCTCCGGCAGCCGAGGCCTCGTCGAAGATTTTTTCTCCGGCAGCCGAGGCCTCGTCGAAGATTTTTTTTCTCCGGCAGCCGAGGCCTCGTCGAAGATTTTTTTTCTCCGGCAGCCGAGGCCTCGTCGAAGAGAAGGTCCCCGGCAGCCGAGGCCTCGTCGAAGAGAAGGTCCCCCGGCAGCCGAGGCCTCGTCGAAGAGAAGGTCCCCGGCAGCCCGAGGCCTCGTCGAAGAGAAGGTCCCCGGCAGCCGAGGCCTCGTCGAAGATTTTTTTCTCCGGCAGCCGAGGCCTCGTCGAAGATTTTTTTCTCCGGCAGCCGAGGCCTCGTCGAAGATTTTTTTCTCCGGCAGCCGAGGCCTCGTCGAAGATTTTTTTCTCCGGCAGCCGAGGCCTCGTCGAAGATTTTTTTCTCCGGCAGCCGAGGCCTCGTCGAAGATTTTTTTCTCCGGCAGCCGAGGCCTCGTCGAAGATTTTTTTCTCCGGCAGCCGAGGCCTCGTCGAAGATTTTTTTCTCCGGCAGCCGAGGCCTCGTCGAAGATTTTTTTCTCCGGCAGCCGAGGGCCTCGTCGAAGAGAAGGTCCCCGGCAGCCGAGGCCTCGTCGAAGATTTTTTTCTCCGGCAGCCGAGGCCTCGTCGAAGATTTTTTTCTCCGGCAGCCGAGGCCTCGTCGAAGATTTTTTTCTCCGGCAGCCGAGGCCTCGTCGAAGATTTTTTTCTCCGGCAGCCGAGGCCTCGTCGAAGATTTTTTTCTCCGGCAGCCGAGGCCTCGTCGAAGATTTTTTTCTCCGGCAGCCGAGGCCTCGTCGAAGATTTTTTTCTCCGGGCAGCCGAGGGCCTCGTCGAAGATTTTTTTCTCCGGCAGCCGAGGCCTCGTCGAAGATTTTTTTCTCCGGCAGCCGAGGCCTCGTCGAAGATTTTTTTCTCCGGCAGCCGAGGCCTCGTCGAAGAGAAGGTCCCCGGCAGCCGAGGCCTCGTCGAAGATTTTTTTCTCCGGCAGCCGAGGCCTCGTCGAAGATTTTTTTCTCCGGCAGCCGAGGCCTCGTCGAAGATTTTTTTCTCCGGCAGCCGAGGCCTCGTCGAAGATTTTTTTCTCCGGCAGCCGAGGCCTCGTCGAAGATTTTTTTCTCCGGCAGCCGAGGCCTCGTCGAAGATTTTTTTCTCCGGCAGCCGAGGCCTCGTCGAAGATTTTTTTCTCCGGCAGCCGAGGCCTCGTCGAAGATTTTTTTCTCCGGCAGCCGAGGCCTCGTCGAAGATTTTTTTCTCCGGCAGCCGAGGCCTCGTCGAAGATTTTTTTCTCCGGCAGCCGAGGCCTCGTCGAAGATTTTTTTCTCCGGCAGCCGAGGCCTCGTCGAAGATTTTTTTCTCCGGCAGCCGAGGCCTCGTCGAAGATTTTTTTCTCCGGCAGCCGAGGCCTCGTCGAAGATTTTTTCTCCGGCAGCCGAGGCCTCGTCGAAGAGAAGGTCCCCGGCAGCCGAGGCCTCGTCGAAGAGAAGGTCCCCGGCAGCCGAGGCCTCGTCGAAGAGAAGGTCCCCGGCAGCCGTGGCCTCGTCGAAGATTTTTTTCTCCGGCAGCCGAGGCCTGGTCGAAGATTTTTTTCTCCGGCAGCCGAGGCCTCGTCGAAGATTTTTTTCTCCGGCAGCCGAGGCCTCGTCGAAGATTTTTTTCTCCGGCAGCCGAGGCCTCGTCGAAGATTTTGGTCCCCGGCAGCCGAGGCCTCGTCGAAGATTTTTTTTCTCCGGCAGCCGAGGCCTCGTCGAAGATTTTGGTCCCCGGCAGCCGAGGCCTCGTCGAAGATTTAGGTCCCCGGCAGCCGAGGCCTCGTCGAAGATTTTGGTCCCCGGCAGCCGAGGCCTCGTCGAAGATTTAGGTCCCCGGCAGCCGAGGCCTCGTCGAAGATTTAGGTCCCCGGCAGCCGAGGCCTCGTCGAAGATTTAGGTCCCCGGCAGCCGAGGCCTCGTCGAAGATTTAGGTCCCCGGCAGCCGAGGCCTCGTCGAAGATTTAGGTCCCCGGCAGCCGAGGCCTCGTCGAAGATTTAGGTCCCCGGCAGCCGAGGCCTCGTCGAAGATTTAGGTCCCCGGCAGCCGAGGCCTCGTCGAAGATTTAGGTCCCCGGCAGCCGAGGCCTCGTCGAAGATTTAGGTCCCCCGGCAGCCGAGGCCTCGTCGAAGATTTAGGTCCCCGGCAGCCGAGGCCTCGTCGAAGATTTAGGTCCCCGGCAGCCGAGGCCTCGTCGAAGATTTAGGTCCCCGGCAGCCGAGGCCTCGTCGAAGATTTAGGTCCCCGGCAGCCGAGGCCTCGTCGAAGATTTAGGTCCCCGGCAGCCGAGGCCTCGTCGAAGATTTAGGTCCCCGGCAGCCGAGGCCTCGTCGAAGAGAAGGTCCCCGGCAGCCGAGGCCTCGTCGAAGAGAAGGTCCCCGGCAGCCGAGGCCTCGTCGAAGATTTTATTCTCCGGCAGCCGAGGCCTCGTCGAAGAGAAGGTCCCCGGCAGCCGAGGCCTCGTCGAAGAGAAGGTCCCCGGCAGCCGAGGCCTCGTCGAAGATTTTTTCTCCGGCAGCCGAGGCCTCGTCGAAGATTTTTTTCTCCGGCAGCCGAGGCCTCGTCGAAGATTTTTTTCTCCGGCAGCCGAGGCCTCGTCGAAGATTTTTTTCTCCGGCAGCCGAGGCCTCGTCGAAGATTTTTTTCTCCGGCAGCCGAGGCCTCGTCGAAGATTTTTTTCTCCGGCAGCCGAGGCCTCGTCGAAGATTTTTTTCTCCGGCAGCCGAGGCCTCGTCGAAGATTTTTTTCTCCGGCAGCCGAGGCCTCGTCGAAGATTTTTTTCTCCGGCAGCCGAGGCCTCGTCGAAGATTTTTTTCTCCGGCAGCCGAGGCCTCGTCGAAGATTTTTTTTCTCCGGCAGCCGAGGGCCTCGTCGAAGATTTTTTTCTCCGGCAGCCGAGGCCTCGTCGAAGATTTTTTTTCTCCGGCAGCCGAGGCCTCGTCGAAGATTTTTTTCTCCGGGCAGCCGAGGGCCTCGTCGAAGATTTTTTTCTCCGGCAGCCGAGGCCTCGTCGAAGAGAAGGTCCCCGGCAGCCGAGGCCTCGTCGAAGATTTTTTTCTCCGGCAGCCGAGGCCTCGTCGAAGATTTTTTTCTCCGGCAGCCGAGGCCTCGTCGAAGATTTTTTTCTCCGGCCGAGGCCCTCGTCGAAGATTTTTTTCTCCGGCAGCCGAGGCCTCGTCGAAGATTTTTTTCTCCGGCAGCCGAGGCCTCGTCGAAGATTTTTTTCTCCGGCAGCCGAGGGCCTCGTCGAAGATTTTTGTCTCCGGCAGCCGAGGCCTCGTCGAAGAGAAGGTCCCCGGCAGCCGAGGCCTCGTCGAAGAGAAGGTCCCCGGCAGCCGAGGCCTCGTCGAAGAGAAGGTTCTCCGGCAGCCGAGGCCTGGTCGAAGATTTTTTTCTCCGGCAGCCGAGGCCTCGTCGAAGATTTTTTTCTCCGGCAGCCGAGGCCTCGTCGAAGATTTTTTTCTCCGGCAGCCGAGGCCTCGTCGAAGATTTTGGTCCCCGGCAGCCGAGGCCTCGTCGAAGATTTTTTTCTCCGGCAGCCGAGGCCCTCGTCGAAGATTTTGGTCCCCGGCAGCCGAGGCCTCGTCGAAGAGAAGGTCCCCGGCAGCCGAGGCCTCGTCGAAGAGAAGGTCCCCGGCAGCCGAGGCCTCGTCGAAGATTTTATTCTCCGGCAGCCGAGGCCTCGTCGAAGAGAAGGTCCCCGGCAGCCGAGGCCTCGTCGAAGAGAAGGTCCCCGGCAGCCGAGGCCTCGTCGAAGATTTTTTTCTCCGGCAGCCGAGGCCTCGTCGAAGATTTTTTTCTCCGGCAGCCGAGGCCTCGTCGAAGATTTTTTTCTCCGGCAGCCGAGGCCTCGTCGAAGATTTTTTTCTCCGGCAGCCGAGGCCTCGTCGAAGATTTTTTTTCTCCGGCAGCCGAGGCCTCGTCGAAGATTTTTTTCTCCGGCAGCCGAGGCCTCGTCGAAGATTTTTTTCTCCGGCAGCCGAGGCCTCGTCGAAGATTTTTTTCTCCGGCAGCCGAGGCCTCGTCGAAGATTTTTTTCTCCGGCAGCCGAGGCCTCGTCGAAGATTTTTTTCTCCGGCAGCCGAGGCCTCGTCGAAGATTTTTTTCTCCGGCAGCCGAGGCCTCGTCGAAGATTTTTTTCTCCGGCAGCCGAGGCCTCGTCGAAGATTTTTTTCTCCGGCAGCCGAGGCCTCGTCGAAGATTTTTTTCTCCGGCAGCCGAGGCTCGTCGAAGATTTTTTTCTCCGGCAGCCGAGGCCTCGTCGAAGATTTTTTTCTCCGGCAGCCGAGGGCCTCGTCGAAGATTTTTTTCTCCGGCAGCCGAGGCCTCGTCGAAGATTTTTTTTCTCCGGCAGCCGAGGCCTCGTCGAAGATTTTTTTCTCCGGCAGCCGAGGCCTCGTCGAAGATTTTTTTCTCCGGCAGCCGAGGCCTCGTCGAAGATTTTTTTCTCCGGCAGCCGAGGCCTCGTCGAAGATTTTTTCTCCGGCAGCCGAGGCCTCGTCGAAGAGAAGGTCCCCGGCAGCCGAGGCCTCGTCGAAGAGAAGGTCCCCCGGCAGCCGAGGCCTCGTCGAAGAGAAGGTCCCCGGCAGCCGTGGCCTCGTCGAAGATTTTTTTCTCCGGCAGCCGAGGCCTGGTCGAAGATTTTTTTCTCCGGCAGCCGAGGCCTCGTCGAAGATTTTTTTCTCCGGCAGCCGAGGCCTCGTCGAAGATTTTTTTCTCCGGCAGCCGAGGCCTCGTCGAAGATTTTGGTCCCCGGCAGCCGAGGCCTCGTCGAAGATTTTTTTCTCCGGCAGCCGAGGCCTCGTCGAAGATTTTGGTCCCCGGCAGCCGAGGCCTCGTCGAAGAGAAGGTCCCCGGCAGCCGAGGCCTCGTCGAAGAGAAGGTCCCCGGCAGCCGAGGCCTCGTCGAAGAGAAGGTCCCCGGCAGCCGAGGCCTCGTCGAAGATTTTATTCTCCGGCAGCCGAGGCCTCGTCGAAGAGAAGGTCCCCGGCAGCCGAGGCCTCGTCGAAGAGAAGGTCCCCGGCAGCCGAGGCCTCGTCGAAGAGAAGGTCCCCGGCAGCCGAGGCCTCGTCGAAGATTTTTTTCTCCGGCAGCCGAGGCCTGGTCGAAGATTTTTTTTCTCCGGCAGCCGAGGCCTCGTCGAAGATTTTTTTCTCCGGCAGCCGAGGCCTCGTCGAAGATTTTTTTCTCCGGCAGCCGAGGCCCTCGTCGAAGATTTTGGTCCCCGGCAGCCGAGGCCTCGTCGAAGATTTTTTTCTCCGGCAGCCGAGGCCTCGTCGAAGATTTTGGTCCCCGGCAGCCGAGGCCTCGTCGAAGAGAAGGTCCCCGGCAGCCGAGGCCTCGTCGAAGAGAAGGTCCCCGGCAGCCGAGGCCTCGTCGAAGAGAAGGTCCCCGGCAGCCGAGGCCTCGTCGAAGATTTTATTCTCCGGCAGCCGAGGCCTCGTCGAAGAGAAGGTCCCCGGCAGCCGAGGCCTCGTCGAAGAGAAGGTCCCCGGCAGCCGAGGCCTCGTCGAAGATTTTTTTCTCCGGCAGCCGAGGCCTGGTCGAAGATTTTTTTCTCCGGCAGCCGAGGCCTCGTCGAAGATTTTTTTTCTCCGGCAGCCGAGGCCTCGTCGAAGATTTTTTTCTCCGGCAGCCGAGGCCTCGTCGAAGATTTTTTTCTCCGGCAGCCGAGGCCTCGTCGAAGATTTTTTTCTCCGGCAGCCGAGGCCTCGTCGAAGATTTTTTCTCCGGCAGCCGAGGCCTCGTCGAAGAGAAGGTCCCCGGCAGCCGAGGCCTCGTCGAAGAGAAGGTCCCCGGCAGCCGAGGCCTCGTCGAAGAGAAGGTCCCCGGCAGCCGTGGCCTCGTCGAAGATTTTTTTCTCCGGCAGCCGAGGCCTGGTCGAAGATTTTTTTCTCCGGCAGCCGAGGCCTCGTCGAAGATTTTTTTCTCCGGCAGCCGAGGCCTCGTCGAAGATTTTTTTCTCCGGCAGCCGAGGCCTCGTCGAAGATTTTGGTCCCCGGCAGCCGAGGCCTCGTCGAAGATTTTTTTCTCCGGCAGCCGAGGCCTCGTCGAAGATTTTGGTCCCCGGCAGCCGAGGCCTCGTCGAAGAGAAGGTCCCCGGCAGCCGAGGCCTCGTCGAAGAGAAGGTCCCCGGCAGCCGAGGCCTCGTCGAAGAGAAGGTCCCCGGCAGCCGAGGCCTCGTCGAAGATTTTATTCTCCGGCAGCCGAGGCCTCGTCGAAGAGAAGGTCCCCGGCAGCCGAGGCCTCGTCGAAGAGAAGGTCCCCGGCAGCCGAGGCCTCGTCGAAGATTTTTTTCTCCGGCAGCCGAGGCCTGGTCGAAGATTTTTTTCTCCGGCAGCCGAGGCCTCGTCGAAGATTTTTTTCTCCGGCAGCCGAGGCCTCGTCGAAGATTTTTTTCTCCGGCAGCCGAGGCCTCGTCGAAGATTTTGGTCCCCGGCAGCCGAGGCCTCGTCGAAGATTTTTTTCTCCGGCAGCCGAGGCCTCGTCGAAGATTTTGGTCCCCGGCAGCCGAGGCCTCGTCGAAGAGAAGGTCCCCGGCAGCCGAGGCCTCGTCGAAGAGAAGGTCCCCGGCAGCCGAGGCCTCGTCGAAGATTTTATTCTCCGGCAGCCGAGGCCTCGTCGAAGAGAAGGTCCCCGGCAGCCGAGGCCTCGTCGAAGAGAAGGTCCCCGGCAGCCGAGGCCTCGTCGAAGATTTTTTTTCTCCGGCAGCCGAGGCCTCGTCGAAGATTTTTTTCTCCCGGCAGCCGAGGCCTCGTCGAAGATTTTTTTCTCCGGCAGCCGAGGCCTCGTCGAAGATTTTTTTCTCCGGCAGCCGAGGCCTCGTCGAAGATTTTTTTCTCCGGCAGCCGAGGCCTCGTCGAAGATTTTTTTTCTCCGGCAGCCGAGGCCTCGTCGAAGATTTTTTTCTCCGGCAGCCGAGGCCTCGTCGAAGATTTTTTTCTCCGGCAGCCGAGGCCTCGTCGAAGATTTTTTTCTCCGGCAGCCGAGGCCTCGTCGAAGATTTTTTTTCTCCGGCAGCCGAGGCCTCGTCGAAGATTTTTTTCTCCGGCAGCCGAGGCCTCGTCGAAGATTTTTTTTCTCCGGCAGCCGAGGCCTCGTCGAAGATTTTTTTCTCCGGCAGCCGAGGCCTCGTCGAAGATTTTTTTCTCCGGCAGCCGAGGCCTCGTCGAAGATTTTTTTCTCCGGCAGCCGAGGCCTCGTCGAAGATTTTTTTCTCCGGCAGCCGAGGCCTCGTCGAAGATTTTTTTCTCCGGCAGCCGAGGCCTCGTCGAAGATTTTTTTTCTCCGGCAGCCGAGGCCTCGTCGAAGATTTTTTTCTCCGGCAGCCGAGGCCTCGTTCGAAGATTTTTTTCTCCGGCAGCCGAGGCCTCGTCGAAGATTTTTTTCTCCGGCAGCCGAGGCCTCGTCGAAGATTTTTTTCTCCGGCAGCCGAGGCCTCGTCGAAGATTTTTTTCTCCGGCAGCCGAGGCCTCGTCGAAGATTTTTTTTCTCCGGCAGCCGAGGCCTCGTCGAAGATTTTTTTCTCCGGCAGCCGAGGCCTCGTCGAAGATTTTTTTCTCCGGCAGCCGAGGCCTCGTCGAAGATTTTTTTCTCCGGCAGCCGAGGCCTCGTCGAAGATTTTTTTCCTCCGGCAGCCGAGGCCTCGTCGAAGAGAAGGTCCCCGGCAGCCGAGGGCCTCGTCGAAGAGAAGGTCCCCGGCAGCCGAGGCCTCGTCGAAGAGAAGGTCCCCGGCAGCCGTGGCCTCGTCGAAGATTTTTTTCTCCGGCAGCCGAGGCCTGGTCGAAGATTTTTTTCTCCGGCAGCCGAGGCCTCGTCGAAGATTTTTTTCTCCGGCAGCCGAGGCCTGGTCGAAGATTTTTTTCTCCGGCAGCCGAGGCCTCGTCGAAGATTTTTTTCTCCGGCAGCCGAGGCCTCGTCGAAGATTTTTTTCTCCGGCAGCCGAGGCCTCGTCGAAGATTTTGGTCCCCGGCAGCCGAGGCCTCGTCGAAGATTTTTTTCTCCGGCAGCCGAGGCCTCGTCGAAGATTTTTGGTCCCCGGCAGCCGAGGCCTCGTCGAAGAGAAGGTCCCCGGCAGCCGAGGCCTCGTCGAAGAGAAGGTCCCCGGCAGCCGAGGCCTCGTCGAAGAGAAGGTCCCCGGCAGCCGAGGCCTCGTCGAAGATTTTATTCTCCGGCAGCCGAGGCCTCGTCGAAGAGAAGGTCCCCGGCAGCCGAGGCCTCGTCGAAGAGAAGGTCCCCGGCAGCCGAGGCCTCGTCGAAGATTTTTTTTCTCCGGCAGCCGAGGCCTGGTCGAAGATTTTTTTTCTCCGGCAGCCGAGGCCTCGTCGAAGATTTTTTTCTCCGGCAGCCGAGGCCTCGTCGAAGATTTTTTTCTCCGGCAGCCGAGGCCTCGTCGAAGATTTTTTTCTCCGGCAGCCGAGGCCTCGTCGAAGATTTTTTTCTCCGGCAGCCGAGGCCTCGTCGAAGATTTTTTCTCCGGCAGCCGAGGCCTCGTCGAAGAGAAGGTCCCCGGCAGCCGAGGCCTCGTCGAAGAGAAGGTCCCCGGCAGCCGAGGCCTCGTCGAAGAGAAGGTCCCCGGCAGCCGTGGCCTCGTCGAAGATTTTTTTCTCCGGCAGCCGAGGCCTTGGTCGAAGATTTTTTTCTCCGGCAGCCGAGGCCTCGTCGAAGATTTTTTTCTCCGGCAGCCGAGGCCCTCGTCGAAGATTTTTTTCTCCGGCAGCCGAGGCCTCGTCGAAGATTTTGGTCCCCGGCAGCCGAGGCCTCGTCGAAGATTTTTTTCTCCGGCAGCCGAGGCCTCGTCGAAGATTTTGGTCCCCGGCAGCCGAGGCCCTCGTCGAAGAGAAGGTCCCCGGCAGCCGAGGCCTCGTCGAAGAGAAGGTCCCCGGCAGCCGAGGCCTCGTCGAAGAGAAGGTCCCCGGCAGCCGAGGCCCTCGTCGAAGATTTTATTCTCCGGCAGCCGAGGCCTCGTCGAAGAGAAGGTCCCCCGGCAGCCGAGGCCTCGTCGAAGAGAAGGTCCCCGGCAGCCGAGGCCTCGTCGAAGATTTTTTTCTCCGGCAGCCGAGGCCTGGTCGAAGATTTTTTTCTCCGGCAGCCGAGGCCTCGTCGAAGATTTTTTTCTCCGGCAGCCGAGGCCTCGTCGAAGATTTTTTTCTCCGGCAGCCGAGGCCTCGTCGAAGATTTTGGTCCCCGGCAGCCGAGGCCTCGTCGAAGATTTTTTTCTCCGGCAGCCGAGGCCTCGTCGAAGATTTTGGTCCCCGGCAGCCGAGGCCTCGTCGAAGAGAAGGTCCCCGGCAGCCGAGGCCTCGTCGAAGAGAAGGTCCCCGGCAGCCGAGGCCTCGTCGAAGATTTTATTCTCCGGCAGCCGAGGCCTCGTCGAAGAGAAGGTCCCCGGCAGCCGAGGCCTCGTCGAAGAGAAGGTCCCCGGCAGCCGAGGCCTCGTCGAAGATTTTTTTCTCCGGCAGCCGAGGCCTCGTCGAAGATTTTTTTCTCCGGCAGCCGAGGCCTCGTCGAAGATTTTTTTCTCCGGCAGCCGAGGCCTCGTCGTAGATTTTTTTCTCCGGCAGCCGAGGCCTCGTCGAAGATTTTTTTCTCCTGGCAGCCGAGGCCTCGTCGAAGATTTTTTTCTCCGGCAGCCGAGGCCTCGTCGAAGATTTTTTTCTCCGGCAGCCGAGGGCCTCGTCGAAGATTTTTTTCTCCGGCAGCCGAGGCCTCGTCGAAGATTTTTTTCTCCGGCAGCCGAGGCCTCGTCGAAGATTTTTTTCTCCGGCAGCCGAGGCCTCGTCGAAGATTTTTTTTCTCCGGCAGCCGAGGCCTCGTCGAAGATTTTTTTCTCCGGCAGCCGAGGCCTCGTCGAAGATTTTTTTCTCCGGCAGCCGAGGCCTCGTCGAAGATTTTTTCTCCGGCAGGGCCGAGGCCTCGTCGAAGATTTTTTCTCCGGCAGCCGAGGCCTCGTCGAAGAGAAGGGTCCCCGGCAGCCGAGGCCTCGTCGAAGAGAAGGTCCCCGGCAGCCGAGGCCTTCGTCGAAGAGAAGGTCCCCGGCAGCCGTGGCCTCGTCGAAGATTTTTTTCTCCGGCAGCCGAGGCCTGGTCGAAGATTTTTTTCTCCGGCAGCCGAGGCCCTCGTCGAAGATTTTTTTCTCCGGCAGCCGAGGCCTGGTCGAAGAGATTTTTTTCTCCGGCAGCCGAGGCCTCGTCGAAGATTTTTTTTCTCCGGCAGCCGAGGCCTCGTCGAAGATTTTTTTCTCCGGCAGCCGAGGCCTCGTCGAAGATTTTGGTCCCCGGCAGCCGAGGCCTCGTCGAAGATTTTTTTCTCCGGCAGCCGAGGCCTCGTCGAAGATTTTGGTCCCCGGCAGCCGAGGCCTCGTCGAAGAGAAGGTCCCCGGCAGCCGAGGCCTCGTCGAAGAGAAGGTCCCCGGCAGCCGAGGCCTCGTCGAAGAGAAGGTCCCCGGCAGCCGAGGCCTCGTCGAAGATTTTATTCTCCGGCAGCCGAGGCCTCGTCGAAGAGAAGGTCCCCGGCAGCCGAGGCCCTCGTCGAAGAGAAGGTCCCCGGCAGCCCGAGGCCCTCGTCGAAGATTTTTTTCTCCGGCAGCCGAGGCCTGGTCGAAGATTTTTTTCTCCGGCAGCCGAGGCCTCGTTCGAAGATTTTTTTCTCCGGCAGCCGAGGCCTCGTCGAAGATTTTTTTCTCCGGCAGCCGAGGCCTCGTCGAAGATTTTTTTCTCCGGCAGCCGAGGCCTCGTCGAAGATTTTTTTCTCCGGCAGCCGAGGCCTCGTCGAAGATTTTTTTCTCCGGCAGCCGAGGCCTCGTCGAAGATTTTTTCTCCGGCAGCCGAGGCCTCGTCGAAGAGAAGGTCCCCGGCAGCCGAGGCCTCGTCGAAGAGAAGGTCCCCGGCAGCCGAGGCCTCGTCGAAGGAAGGTCCCCGGCAGCCGTGGCCTCGTCGAAGATTTTTTTCTCCGGCCAGCCGAGGCCTGGTCGAAGATTTTTTTCTCCGGCAGCCGAGGCCTCGTCGAAGATTTTTTTCTCCGGCAGCCGAGGCCTCGTCGAAGATTTTTTTCTCCGGCAGCCGAGGCCTCGTCGAAGATTTTGGTCCCCGGCAGCCGAGGCCTCGTCGAAGATTTTTTTCTCCGGCAGCCGAGGCCTCGTCGAAGATTTTGGTCCCCGGCAGCCGAGGCCTCGTCGAAGAGAAGGTCCCGGCAGCCGAGGCCTCGTCGAAGAGAAGGGTCCCCGGCAGCCGAGGCCTCGTCGAAGAGAAGGTCCCCGGCAGCCGAGGCCTCGTCGAAGATTTTTATTCTCCGGCAGCCGAGGCCTCGTCGAAGAGAAGGTCCCCGGCAGCCGAGGCCTCGTCGAAGAGAAGGTCCCCGGCAGCCGAGGCCTCGTCGAAGATTTTTTTTCTCCGGCAGCCGAGGCCCTGGTCGAAGATTTTTTTTCTCCGGCAGCCGAGGCCTCGTCGAAGATTTTTTTCTCCGGCAGCCGAGGCCTCGTCGAAGATTTTTTTCTCCCGGCAGCCGAGGCCTCGTCGAAGATTTTGGTCCCCGGCAGCCGAGGCCTCGTCGAAGATTTTTTTCTCCGGCAGCCCGAGGCCTCGTCGAAGATTTTGGTCCCCGGCAGCCGAGGCCTCGTCGAAAGAGAAGGTCCCCGGCAGCCGAGGCCTCGTCGAAGAGAAGGTCCCCGGCAGCCGAGGCCTCGTCGAAGATTTTTTTCTCCGGCAGCCGAGGCCTCGTCGAAAGAGAAGGTCCCCCGGCAGCCGAGGCCTCGTCGAAGAGAAGGTCCCCGGCAGCCGAGGCCTCGTCGAAGATTTTTTTTCTCCGGCAGCCGAGGCCTCGTCGAAGATTTTTTTCTTCCGGCAGCCGAGGGCCTCGTCGAAGATTTTTTTTCTCCGGCAGCCGAGGCCTCGTCGAAGATTTTTTTTCTCCGGCAGCCGAGGCCTCGTCGAAGATTTTTTTCTCCGGCAGCCGAGGCCTCGTCGAAGATTTTTTTCTCCGGCAGCCGAGGCCTCGTCGAAGATTTTTTTCTCCGGCAGCCGAGGCCTCGTCGAAGATTTTTTTTCTCCCGGCAGCCGAGGCCTCGTCGAAGATTTTTTTCTCCGGCAGCCGAGGCCTCGTCGAAGATTTTTTTCTCCGGCAGCCGAGGCCTCGTCGAAGATTTTTTTCTCCGGCAGCCGAGGCCTCGTCGAAGATTTTTTTCTCCCGGCAGCCGAGGCCTCGTCGAAGATTTTTTTTCTCCGGCAGCCGAGGCCTCGTCGAAGATTTTTTTCTCCGGCAGCCGAGGCCTCGTCGAAGATTTTTTTCTCCGGCAGCCGAGGCCTCGTCGAAGATTTTTTTTCTCCGGCAGCCGAGGCCTCGTCGAAGATTTTTTTCTCCGGCAGCCGAGGCCTCGTCGAAGATTTTTTCTCCGGCAGCCGAGGCCTCGTCGAAGATTTTTTCTCCGGCAGCCGAGGCCTCGTCGAAGAGAAGGTCCCCGGCAGCCGAGGCCTCGTCGAAGAGAAGGTCCCCGGCAGCCGAGGCCTCGTCGAAGAGAAGGTCCCCGGCAGCCGTGGCCTCGTCGAAGATTTTTTTCTCCGGCAGCCGAGGCCTGGTCGAAGATTTTTTTCTCCGGCAGCCGAGGCATCGTCGAAGATTTTTTTCTCCGGCAGCCGAGGCCTCGTCGAAGATTTTGGTCCCCGGCAGCCGAGGCCTCGTCGAAGATTTTTTTCTCCGGCAGCCGAGGCCTCGTCGAAGATTTTGGTCCCCGGCAGCCGAGGCCTCGTCGAAGAGAAGGTCCCCGGCAGCCGAGGCCTCGTCGAAGAGAAGGTCCCCGGCAGCCGAGGCCTCGTCGAAGAGAAGGTCCCCGGCAGCCGAGGCCTCGTCGAAGATTTTATTCTCCGGCAGCCGAGGCCTCGTCGAAGAGAAGGTCCCCCGGCAGCCGAGGCCTCGTCGAAGAGAAGGTCCCCGGCAGCCGAGGCCTCGTCGAAGATTTTTTTCATCCCGGCAGCCGAGGGCCTCGTCGAAGATTTTTTTCTCCGGCAGCCGAGGCCCTCGTCGAAGATTTTTTTTCTCCGGCAGCCGAGGCCTCGTCGAAGATTTTTTTCTCCGGCAGCCGAGGCCTCGTCGAAGATTTTTTTCTCCGGCAGCCGAGGCCTCGTCGAAGATTTTTTTCTCCGGCAGCCGAGGCCTCGTCGAAGATTTTTTTCTCCGGCAGCCGAGGCCTCGTCGAAGATTTTTTTCTCCGGCAGCCGAGGCCTCGTCGAAGATTTTTTTCTCCGGCAGCCGAGGCCTCGTCGAAGATTTTTTCTCCGGCAGCCGAGGCCTCGTCGAAGATTTTTTCTCCGGCAGCCGAGGCCTCGTCGAAGAGAAGGTCCCCGGCAGCCGAGGCCTCGTCGAAGAGAAGGTCCCCGGCAGCCGAGGCCTCGTCGAAGAGAAGGTCCCCGGCAGCCGTGGCCTCGTCGAAGATTTTTTTCTCCGGCAGCCGAGGCCTGGTCGAAGATTTTTTTCTCCGGCAGCCGAGGCCTCGTCGAAGATTTTTTTCTCCGGCAGCCGAGGCCTCGTCGAAGATTTTTTCTCCGGCAGCCGAGGCCCTCGTCGAAGATTTTGGTCCCCGGCAGCCGAGGCCCTCGTCGAAGATTTTTTTCTCCGGCAGCCGAGGCCTCGTCGAAGATTTTGGTCCCCGGCAGCCGAGGCCTCGTCGAAGAGAAGGTCCCCGGCAGCCGAGGCCTCGTCGAAGAGAAGGTCCCCCGGCAGCCGAGGCCTCGTCGAAGAGAAGGTCCCCGGCAGCCGAGGCCTCGTCGAAGATTTTATTCTCCGGCAGCCGAGGCCTCGTCGAAGAGAAGGTCCCCGGCAGCCGAGGCCTCGTCGAAGAGAAGGTCCCCCGGCAGCCGAGGCCTCGTCGAAGATTTTTTTCTCCGGCAGCCGAGGCCTCGTCGAAGATTTTTTTCTCCGGCAGCCGAGGCCTCGTCGAAGAGAAGGTCCCCGGCAGCCGAGGCCTCGTCGAAGAGAAGGTCCCCGGCAGCCGAGGCCTGGTCGAAGATTTTTTTCTCCGGCAGCCGAGGCCTCGTCGAAGATTTTTTTCTCCGGCAGCCGAGGCCTCGTCGAAGATTTTGGTCCCCGGCAGCCGAGGCCTCGTCGAAGAGAAGGTCCCCGGGCAGCCGAGGCCTCGTCGAAGAGAAGGTCCCCGGCAGCCGAGGCCATCGTCGAAGAGAAGGTCCCCCGGCAGCCGTGGCCTCGTCGAAGATTTTTTTCTCCGGCAGCCGAGGCCTGGTCGAAGATTTTTTTCTCCGGCAGCCGAGGCCTCGTCGAAGATTTTTTTCTCCGGCAGCCGAGGCCTCGTCGAAGATTTTTTTCTCCGGCAGCCGAGGCCTCGTCGAAGATTTTGGTCCCCCCGGCAGCCGAGGCCTCGTCGAAGATTTTTTTTCTCCGGCAGCCGAGGCCTCGTCGAAGATTTTGGTCCCCGGCAGCCGAGGCCTCGTCGAAGAGAAGGTCCCCGGCAGCCGAGGCCTCGTCGAAGAGAAGGTCCCCGGCAGCCGAGGCCCTCGTCGAAGAGAGAGGTCCCCGGCAGCCGAGGGCCTCGTCGAAGATTTTATTCTCCGGCAGCCGAGGCCTCGTCGAAGAGAAGGTCCCCGGCAGCCGAGGCCTCGTCGAAGAGAAGGTCCCCGGCAGCCGAGGCCTCGTCGAAGATTTTTTTCTCCGGCAGCCGAGGCCTCGTCGAAGATTTTTTTCCTCCGGCAGCCGAGGCCTCGTCGAAGAGAAGGTCCCCGGCAGCCGAGGCCCGTCGTCGAAGAGAAGGTCCCCCGGCAGCCGAGGCCTGGTCGAAGATTTTTTTTCTCCGGCAGGCCGAGGCCCTCGTCGAAGATTTTTTTCTCCGGCAGCCGAGGCCTCGTCGAAGATTTTGGTCCCCGGCAGCCGAGGCCTCGTCGAAGATTTTTTTCTTCTCGGCAGCCGAGGCCTCGTCGAAGATTTTGGTCCCCGGCAGCCGAGGCCCTCGTCGAAGAGAAGGTCCCCCGGCAGCCGAGGCCTCGTCGAAGAGAAGGTCCCCGGCAGCGAGGCCTCGTCGAAGAGAAGGTCCCCGGCAGCCGAGGCCGTCGTCGAAGATTTTATTCTCCGGCAGCCGAGGCCTCGTCGAAGAGAAGGTCCCCGGCAGCCGAGGCCTCGTCGAAGAGAAGGTCCCCGGCAGCCGAGGCCTCGTCGAAGATTTTTTTCTCCGGCAGCCGAGGCCTCGTCGAAGATTTTTTTCTCCGGCAGCCGAGGCCTCGTCGAAGATTTTTTTCTCCGGCAGCCGAGGCCTCGTCGAAGATTTTTTTCTCCGGCAGCCGAGGCCTCGTCGAAGATTTTTTTCTCCGGCAGCCGAGGCCTCGTCGAAGATTTTTTTCTCCGGCAGCCGAGGCCTCGTCGAAGATTTTTTTCTCCGGCAGCCGAGGCCTCGTCGAAGATTTTTTTCTCCGGCAGCCGAGGCCCTCGTCGAAGATTTTTTTCTCCGGCAGCCGAGGCCTCGTCGAAGATTTTTTTCTCCGGCAGCCGAGGCCTCGTCGAAGATTTTTTTCTCCGGCAGCCGAGGCCTCGTCGAAGATTTTTTCTCCGGCAGCCGAGGCCTCGTCGAAGATTTTTTCTCCGGCAGCCGAGGCCTCGTCGAAGAGAAGGTCCCCGGCAGCCGAGGCCTCGTCGAAGAGAAGGTCCCCGGCAGCCGAGGCCTCGTCGAAGAGAAGGTCCCCGGCAGCCGTGGCCTCGTCGAAGATTTTTTTCTCCGGCAGCCGAGGCCTGGTCGAAGATTTTTTTCTCCGGCAGCCGAGGCCTCGTCGAAGATTTTTTTCTCCGGCAGCCGAGGCCTCGTCGAAGATTTTTTTCTCCGGCAGCCGAGGCCTCGTCGAAGATTTTGGTCCCCGGCAGCCGAGGCCTCGTCGAAGATTTTTTTCTCCGGCAGCCGAGGCCTCGTCGAAGATTTTGGTCCCCGGCAGCCGAGGCCTCGTCGAAGAGAAGGTCCCCGGCAGCCGAGGCCTCGTCGAAGAGAAGGTCCCCGGCAGCCGAGGCCTCGTCGAAGATTTTATTCTCCGGCAGCCGAGGGCCTCGTCGAAGAGAAGGTCCCCGGCAGCCGAGGCCTCGTCGAAGAGAAGGTCCCCGGCAGCCGTGGCCTCGTCGAAGATTTTTTTCTCCGGCAGCCGAGGCCTGGTCGAAGATTTTTTTCTCCGGCAGGCCGAGGCCTCGTCGAAGAGAAGGTCCCCGGCAGCCGAGGCCTCGTCGAAGAGAAGGTCCCCGGCAGCCGAGGCCTCGTCGAAGAGAAGGTCCCCGGCAGCCGTGGCCTCGTCGAAGATTTTTTTCTCCGGCAGCCGAGGCCTGGTCGAAGATTTTTTTCTCCGGCAGCCGAGGCCTCGTCGAAGATTTTTTTCTCCGGCAGCCGAGGCCTCGTCGAAGATTTTTTTTCTCCGGCAGCCGAGGCCTCGTCGAAGATTTTGGTCCCCGGCAGCCGAGGCCTCGTCGAAGATTTTTTTCTCCGGCAGCCGAGGCCTCGTCGAAGATTTTGGTCCCCGGCAGCCGAGGCCTCGTCGAAGAGAAGGTCCCCGGCAGCCGAGGCCTCGTCGAAGAGAAGGTCCCCGGCAGCCGAGGCCTCGTCGAAGAGAAGGTCCCCGGCAGCCGAGGCCTCGTCGAAGATTTTATTCTCCGGCAGCCGAGGCCTCGTCGAAGAGAAGGTCCCCGGCAGCCGAGGCCTCGTCGAAGAGAAGGTCCCCGGCAGCCGAGGCCTCGTCGAAGATTTTTTTCTCCGGCAGCCGAGGCCTCGTCGAAGATTTTTTTCTCCGGCAGCCGAGGCCTCGTCGAAGAGAAGGTCCCCGGCAGCCGAGGCCTCGTCGAAGAGAAGGTCCCCCGGCAGCCGAGGCCTGGTCGAAGATTTTTTTCTCCGGCAGCCGAGGCCTCGTCGAAGATTTTTTTCTCCGGCAGCCGAGGCCTCGTCGAAGATTTTGGTCCCCGGCAGCCGAGGCCTCGTCGAAGAGAAGGTCCCCGGCAGCCGAGGCCTCGTCGAAGAGAAGGTCCCCGGCAGCCGAGGCCTCGTCGAAGAGAAGGTCCCCGGCAGCCGTGGCCTCGTCGAAGATTTTTTTCTCCGGCAGCCGAGGCCTGGTCGAAGATTTTTTTCTCCGGCAGCCGAGGCCTCGTCGAAGATTTTTTTCTCCGGCAGCCGAGGCCTCGTCGAAGATTTTTTTCTCCGGCAGCCGAGGCCTCGTCGAAGATTTTGGTCCCCGGCAGCCGAGGCCTCGTCGAAGATTTTTTTCTCCGGCAGCCGAGGCCTCGTCGAAGATTTTGGTCCCCGGCAGCCGAGGCCTCGTCGAAGAGAAGGTCCCCGGCAGCCGAGGCCTCGTCGAAGAGAAGGTCCCCGGCAGCCGAGGCCTCGTCGAAGAGAAGGTCCCCGGCAGCCGAGGCCTCGTCGAAGATTTTATTCTCCGGCAGCCGAGGCCTCGTCGAAGAGAAGGTCCCCGGCAGCCGAGGCCTCGTCGAAGAGAAGGTCCCCGGCAGCCGAGGCCTCGTCGAAGATTTTTTTCTCCGGCAGCCGAGGCCTCGTCGAAGATTTTTTTCTCCGGCAGCCGAGGCCTCGTCGAAGAGAAGGTCCCCGGCAGCCGAGGCCTCGTCGAAGAGAAGGTCCCCGGCAGCCGAGGCCTGGTCGAAGATTTTTTTCTCCGGCAGCCGAGGCCTCGTCGAAGATTTTTTTCTCCGGCAGCCGAGGCCTCGTCGAAGATTTTGGTCCCCGGCAGCCGAGGCCTCGTCGAAGATTTTTTTCTCCGGCAGCCGAGGCCTCGTCGAAGATTTTGGTCCCCGGCAGCCGAGGCCTCGTCGAAGAGAAGGTCCCCGGCAGCCGAGGCCTCGTCGAAGAGAAGGTCCCCGGCAGCCGAGGCCTCGTCGAAGAGAAGGTCCCCGGCAGCCGAGGCCTCGTCGAAGATTTTATTCTCCGGCAGCCGAGGCCTCGTCGAAGAGAAGGTCCCCGGCAGCCGAGGCCTCGTCGAAGAGAAGGTCCCCGGCAGCCGAGGCCTCGTCGAAGATTTTTTTCTCCGGCAGCCGAGGCCTCGTCGAAGATTTTTTTCTCCGGCAGCCGAGGCCTCGTCGAAGATTTTTTTCTCCGGCAGCCGAGGCCTCGTCGAAGATTTTTTTCTCCGGCAGCCGAGGCCTCGTCGAAGATTTTTTTCTCCGGCAGCCGAGGCCTCGTCGAAGATTTTTTTCTCCGGCAGCCGAGGCCTCGTCGAAGATTTTTTTCTCCGGCAGCCGAGGCCTCGTCGAAGATTTTTTTCTCCGGCAGCCGAGGCCTCGTCGAAGATTTTTTTCTCCGGCAGCCGAGGCCTCGTCGAAGATTTTTTTCTCCGGCAGCCGAGGCCTCGTCGAAGATTTTTTTCTCCGGCAGCCGAGGCCTCGTCGAAGATTTTTTCTCCGGCAGCCGAGGCCTCGTCGAAGATTTTTTCTCCGGCAGCCGAGGCCTCGTCGAAGAGAAGGTCCCCGGCAGCCGAGGCCTCGTCGAAGAGAAGGTCCCCGGCAGCCGAGGCCTCGTCGAAGAGAAGGTCCCCGGCAGCCGTGGCCTCGTCGAAGATTTTTTTCTCCGGCAGCCGAGGCCTGGTCGAAGATTTTTTTCTCCGGCAGCCGAGGCCTCGTCGAAGATTTTTTTCTCCGGCAGCCGAGGCCTCGTCGAAGATTTTTTTCTCCGGCAGCCGAGGCCTCGTCGAAGATTTTGGTCCCCGGCAGCCGAGGCCTCGTCGAAGATTTTTTTCTCCGGCAGCCGAGGCCTCGTCGAAGATTTTGGTCCCCGGCAGCCGAGGCCTCGTCGAAGAGAAGGTCCCCGGCAGCCGAGGCCTCGTCGAAGAGAAGGTCCCCGGCAGCCGAGGCCTCGTCGAAGATTTTATTCTCCGGCAGCCGAGGCCTCGTCGAAGAGAAGGTCCCCGGCAGCCGAGGCCTCGTCGAAGAGAAGGTCCCCGGCAGCCGTGGCCTCGTCGAAGATTTTTTTCTCCGGCAGCCGAGGCCTGGTCGAAGATTTTTTTCTCCGGCAGCCGAGGCCTCGTCGAAGATTTTTTTCTCCGGCAGCCGAGGCCTCGTCGAAGATTTTTTTCTCCGGCAGCCGAGGCCTCGTCGAAGATTTTGGTCCCCGGCAGCCGAGGCCTCGTCGAAGATTTTTTTCTCCGGCAGCCGAGGCCTCGTCGAAGATTTTGGTCCCCGGCAGCCGAGGCCTCGTCGAAGAGAAGGTCCCCGGCAGCCGAGGCCTCGTCGAAGAGAAGGTCCCCGGCAGCCGAGGCCTCGTCGAAGATTTTATTCTCCGGCAGCCGAGGCCTCGTCGAAGAGAAGGTCCCCGGCAGCCGAGGCCTCGTCGAAGATTTTATTCTCCGGCAGCCGAGGCCTCGTCGAAGATTTTTTTCTCCGGCAGCCGAGGCCTCGTCGAAGATTTTTTTCTCCGGCAGCCGAGGCCTCGTCGAAGATTTTTTTCTCCGGCAGCCGAGGCCTCGTCGAAGATTTTTTTCTCCGGCAGCCGAGGCCTCGTCGAAGATTTTTTTCTCCGGCAGCCGAGGCCTCGTCGAAGATTTTTTTCTCCGGCAGCCGAGGCCTCGTCGAAGATTTTTTTCTCCGGCAGCCGAGGCCTCGTCGAAGATTTTTTTCTCCGGCAGCCGAGGCCTCGTCGAAGATTTTTTTCTCCGGCAGCCGAGGCCTCGTCGAAGATTTTTTTCTCCGGCAGCCGAGGCCTCGTCGAAGATTTTTTTCTCCGGCAGCCGAGGCCTCGTCGAAGATTTTTTTCTCCGGCAGCCGAGGCCTCGTCGAAGATTTTTTTCTCCGGCAGCCGAGGCCTCGTCGAAGATTTTTTTCTCCGGCAGCCGAGGCCTCGTCGAAGATTTTTTTCTCCGGCAGCCGAGGCCTCGTCGAAGATTTTTTTCTCCGGCAGCCGAGGCCTCGTCGAAGATTTTTTTCTCCGGCAGCCGAGGCCTCGTCGAAGATTTTTTTCTCCGGCAGCCGAGGCCTCGTCGAAGATTTTTTTCTCCGGCAGCCGAGGCCTCGTCGAAGATTTTTTTCTCCGGCAGCCGAGGCCTCGTCGAAGATTTTTTTCTCCGGCAGCCGAGGCCTCGTCGAAGATTTTTTTCTCCGGCAGCCGAGGCCTCGTCGAAGATTTTTTTCTCCGGCAGCCGAGGCCTCGTCGAAGATTTTTTTCTCCGGCAGCCGAGGCCTCGTCGAAGATTTTTTTCTCCGGCAGCCGAGGCCTCGTCGAAGATTTTTTTCTCCGGCAGCCGAGGCCTCGTCGAAGATTTTTTTCTCCGGCAGCCGAGGCCTCGTCGAAGATTTTTTTCTCCGGCAGCCGAGGCCTCGTCGAAGATTTTTTTCTCCGGCAGCCGAGGCCTCGTCGAAGATTTTTTTCTCCGGCAGCCGAGGCCTCGTCGAAGATTTTTTTCTCCGGCAGCCGAGGCCTCGTCGAAGATTTTTTTCTCCGGCAGCCGAGGCCTCGTCGAAGATTTTTTTCTCCGGCAGCCGAGGCCTCGTCGAAGATTTTTTTCTCCGGCAGCCGAGGCCTCGTCGAAGATTTTTTTCTCCGGCAGCCGAGGCCTCGTCGAAGATTTTTTTCTCCGGCAGCCGAGGCCTCGTCGAAGATTTTTTTCTCCGGCAGCCGAGGCCTCGTCGAAGATTTTTTTCTCCGGCAGCCGAGGCCTCGTCGAAGATTTTTTTCTCCGGCAGCCGAGGCCTCGTCGAAGATTTTTTTCTCCGGCAGCCGAGGCCTCGTCGAAGATTTTTTTCTCCGGCAGCCGAGGCCTCGTCGAAGATTTTTTTCTCCGGCAGCCGAGGCCTCGTCGAAGATTTTTTTCTCCGGCAGCCGAGGCCTCGTCGAAGATTTTTTTCTCCGGCAGCCGAGGCCTCGTCGAAGATTTTTTTCTCCGGCAGCCGAGGCCTCGTCGAAGATTTTTTTCTCCGGCAGCCGAGGCCTCGTCGAAGATTTTTTTCTCCGGCAGCCGAGGCCTCGTCGAAGATTTTTTTCTCCGGCAGCCGAGGCCTCGTCGAAGATTTTTTTCTCCGGCAGCCGAGGCCTCGTCGAAGATTTTTTTCTCCGGCAGCCGAGGCCTCGTCGAAGATTTTTTTCTCCGGCAGCCGAGGCCTCGTCGAAGATTTTTTTCTCCGGCAGCCGAGGCCTCGTCGAAGATTTTTTTCTCCGGCAGCCGAGGCCTCGTCGAAGATTTTTTTCTCCGGCAGCCGAGGCCTCGTCGAAGATTTTTTTCTCCGGCAGCCGAGGCCTCGTCGAAGATTTTTTTCTCCGGCAGCCGAGGCCTCGTCGAAGATTTTTTTCTCCGGCAGCCGAGGCCTCGTCGAAGATTTTTTTCTCCGGCAGCCGAGGCCTCGTCGAAGATTTTTTTCTCCGGCAGCCGAGGCCTCGTCGAAGATTTTTTTCTCCGGCAGCCGAGGCCTCGTCGAAGATTTTTTTCTCCGGCAGCCGAGGCCTCGTCGAAGATTTTTTTCTCCGGCAGCCGAGGCCTCGTCGAAGATTTTTTTCTCCGGCAGCCGAGGCCTCGTCGAAGATTTTTTTCTCCGGCAGCCGAGGCCTCGTCGAAGATTTTTTTCTCCGGCAGCCGAGGCCTCGTCGAAGATTTTTTTCTCCGGCAGCCGAGGCCTCGTCGAAGATTTTTTTCTCCGGCAGCCGAGGCCTCGTCGAAGATTTTTTTCTCCGGCAGCCGAGGCCTCGTCGAAGATTTTTTTCTCCGGCAGCCGAGGCCTCGTCGAAGATTTTTTTCTCCGGCAGCCGAGGCCTCGTCGAAGATTTTTTTCTCCGGCAGCCGAGGCCTCGTCGAAGATTTTTTTCTCCGGCAGCCGAGGCCTCGTCGAAGATTTTTTTCTCCGGCAGCCGAGGCCTCGTCGAAGATTTTTTTCTCCGGCAGCCGAGGCCTCGTCGAAGATTTTTTCTCCGGCAGCCGAGGCCTCGTCGAAGATTTTTTTCTCCGGCAGCCGAGGCCTCGTCGAAGATTTTTTTCTCCGGCAGCCGAGGCCTCGTCGAAGATTTTTTTCTCCGGCAGCCGAGGCCTCGTCGAAGAGAAGGTCCCCGGCAGCCGAGGCCTCGTCGAAGAGAAGGTCCCCGGCAGCCGAGGCCTCGTCGAAGATTTTTTTCTCCGGCAGCCGAGGCCTCGTCGAAGATTTTTTTCTCCGGCAGCCGAGGCCTCGTCGAAGATTTTTTTCTCCGGCAGCCGAGGCCTCGTCGAAGATTTTTTTCTCCGGCAGCCGAGGCCTCGTCGAAGATTTTTTTCTCCGGCAGCCGAGGCCTCGTCGAAGATTTTTTTCTCCGGCAGCCGAGGCCTCGTCGAAGATTTTTTTCTCCGGCAGCCGAGGCCTCGTCGAAGATTTTTTTCTCCGGCAGCCGAGGCCTCGTCGAAGATTTTTTTCTCCGGCAGCCGAGGCCTCGTGGAAGATTTTTTTCTCCGGCAGCCGAGGCCTCGTCGAAGATTTTTTTCTCCGGCAGCCGAGGCCTCGTCGAAGAGAAGGTCCCCGGCAGCCGAGGCCTCGTCGAAGAGAAGGTCCCCGGCAGCCGAGGCCTCGTCGAAGAGAAGGTCCCCGGCAGCCGAGGCCTCGTCGAAGATTTTTTTCTCCGGCAGCCGAGGCCTCGTCGAAGATTTTTTTCTCCGGCAGCCGAGGCCTCGTCGAAGATTTTTTTCTCCGGCAGCCGAGGCCTCGTCGAAGATTTTTTTCTCCGGCAGCCGAGGCCTCGTCGAAGATTTTTTTCTCCGGCAGCCGAGGCCTCGTCGAAGATTTTTTTCTCCGGCAGCCGAGGCCTCGTCGAAGAGAAGGTCCCCGGCAGCCGAGGCCTCGTCGAAGAGAAGGTCCCCGGCAGCCGAGGCCTCGTCGAAGAGAAGGTCCCCGGCAGCCGAGGCCTCGTCGAAGAGAAGGTCCCCGGCAGCCGAGGCCTCGTCGAAGAGAAGGTCCCCGGCAGCCGAGGCCTCGTCGAAGAGAAGGTCCCCGGCAGCCGAGGCCTCGTCGAAGAGAAGGTCCCCGGCAGCCGAGGCCTCGTCGAAGAGAAGGTCCCCGGCAGCCGAGGCCTCGTCGAAGAGAAGGTCCCCGGCAGCCGAGGCCTCGTCGAAGAGAAGGTCCCCGGCAGCCGAGGCCTCGTCGAAGATTTTTTTCTCCGGCAGCCGAGGCCTCGTCGAAGATTTTTTTCTCCGGCAGCCGAGGCCTCGTCGAAGATTTTTTTCTCCGGCAGCCGAGGCCTCGTCGAAGATTTTTTTCTCCGGCAGCCGAGGCCTCGTCGAAGAGAAGGTCCCCGGCAGCCGAGGCCTCGTCGAAGAGAAGGTCCCCGGCAGCCGAGGCCTCGTCGAAGAGAAGGTCCCCGGCAGCCGTGGCCTCGTCGAAGATTTTTTTCTCCGGCAGCCGAGGCCTGGTCGAAGATTTTTTTCTCCGGCAGCCGAGGCCTCGTCGAAGATTTTTTTCTCCGGCAGCCGAGGCCTCGTCGAAGATTTTTTTCTCCGGCAGCCGAGGCCTCGTCGAAGATTTTGGTCCCCGGCAGCCGAGGCCTCGTCGAAGATTTTGGTCCCCGGCAGCCGAGGCCTCGTCGAAGATTTAGGTCCCCGGCAGCCGAGGCCTCGTCGAAGATTTAGGTCCCCGGCAGCCGAGGCCTCGTCGAAGATTTAGGTCCCCGGCAGCCGAGGCCTCGTCGAAGATTTAGGTCCCCGGCAGCCGAGGCCTCGTCGAAGATTTAGGTCCCCGGCAGCCGAGGCCTCGTCGAAGATTTAGGTCCCCGGCAGCCGAGGCCTCGTCGAAGATTTAGGTCCCCGGCAGCCGAGGCCTCGTCGAAGATTTAGGTCCCCGGCAGCCGAGGCCTCGTCGAAGATTTAGGTCCCCGGCAGCCGAGGCCTCGTCGAAGATTTAGGTCCCCGGCAGCCGAGGCCTCGTCGAAGATTTAGGTCCCCGGCAGCCGAGGCCTCGTCGAAGAGAAGGTCCCCGGCAGCCGAGGCCTCGTCGAAGAGAAGGTCCCCGGCAGCCGAGGCCTCGTCGAAGATTTTTTTCTCCGGCAGCCGAGGCCTCGTCGAAGATTTTTGTCCCCGGCAGCCGAGGCCTCGTCCAAGATTTTTGTCCCCGGCAGCCGAGGCCTCGTCGAAGATTTTTGTCCCCGGCAGCCGAGGCCTCGTCGAAGATTTTTGTCCCCGGCAGCCGAGGCCTCGTCGAAGATTTTTTCTCCGGCAGCCGAGGCCTCGTCCAAGATTTTTTCTCCGGCAGCTGAGGCCTCGTCCAAGATTTTTTCTCCGGCAGCCGAGCCCTCGTCGAAATTTTTTTCCCCGCCAGCCGAGCCCTCGTCGAAAGTTTTTTCCCCAGCAGCCGAGCCCTCGTCGAATGTTTTTTCCCCGGCAGCCGAGGCCTCATCGAAGAGAAGGTCCCCAGTAGACAAGCCCTCGTCGAAATTTTTTTCTTCAGCAGCCGAGCCGTCCTTGAAGAAAAGGTCCCCAACAGGCGAGCCCTCGTCGCCAATTTTTTCCCCAGCAGCCGAACCCTCCTCAAAAGTTTTTTCCCCGACAACCGAGCTCTCGTCGAAAGTTTTTTTTTCCGCAGCCAAGCCCTCGTCGAAAATTTTATCTCTGACAGCGAATCCCTCGTCGAAACAAAGGTCCCTGGCAGTCGAGCCCTCATCGAAAATTTGGGGTTTTTTTACAATACAGTTTTAGAGTAGCAATTTTAAAGCTTCATAATACATATTTATCACACACTTTCAGAGCATAGTTTTAAAACAGCAACTTCAAATGTTTACATTAGTTTTACAGTACCATTTTACAGTACAGTTTTAGAGTAGCAACTCTAAAGCTTTACCACAGAGCTTTATAACACAGCTTTACGCCACAGCTTCAGACTAGCGACTCTACAGCTTTACGCCACAGCTTTACAGTAGCAACCCTCAAGCTTCACAGCACAGATTCACCGCACAGTTTTACAACAGCATCTTCAAAGTTTTACATTAGTTTCACAATACAATTTCAGAGTAGCACCTCTAAAGCTTTACAATACAGTTTCAGAGCAGCAATTCTATAGCTTTACAGCAGCGTTTCACAGCACAGCTTCACCACAGTTTTACATCAGCAACTTCAAAGTTTCACAATAGTTTTACAATACCATTTTACAATACAGATTTAGGATACAGTTGTAGTGTAGCCACTCTAAAGTTTTACAATACAGTTTTACAAAACAGTTTTACAGTAAAAACTCTAAAGTTTTACAGCACAGTTTCACAACAGCAACTTCAATGATTTACAATACAGACTGAGAGTAGCAACTCTAAAGCTTTACAATACAGATTTACAATACAGTTTTAGAGAAGCATCTCTAAAGCTTCACACTACAGATTCACAGCACAGTTTTACAGCCCACTTTCAGAGCCCACTTTCACAACAGCGACTTCAAAGATTTACAACAGTTTTACAGCCCACTTTCAGAGCCCAGTTTTACAGTAGCCACTCCAAAGCTTCACAGCACAGTTTCACAGTAACAACTTCAAACTTTTACAATAGAGTTTTACAACACAGACTTAGAGTAGCAACTCTAAAGTTTTACAATACGGTTTTAGAGTAGCAACGCTTAAGCTTCACACTACAGATTCACAGCACAGTTGTACAGCCCACTTTCACAACAGCAACTTCAAAGATTTACAATAGTTTTACAATACAGTTTTACAATACAATTCTACCATACAGTTTCAGAGTAGCAACTCTAAAGCTTTACAGTACAGTTTTACAATACAGCTTTACAATACAGCTTCAGAGTAGCAACCCTAAAGCTTCACAGCACAGCTTCACCGCAGTTTTACAACAGCAGCTTCAAAGTTTTACAAGACAGCCTTAGAGTACAGCCTTAGAGTAGCAACTCTGAAGTTTCACAATACAGTTGTACAATAGCAACTTCAAAAATTGCAATACAAAATGGCTTCCAGATTAGTAGTAAATTTTTTTTACTTAATTACACCCAGTGACAGTGCCATATTCTACTGCTTTTTATTTCACATTGTATTTAATTTCCAAGTTTACAGAGCATTTTTTAATTTTACAGAGCATTTTCCAACATATCAGTCTTTTCCACATTCCTCGCTGCCATTACGTCTGTCACTGCATGTCCAGAAGTTTTCCTCCCCGAGGTGACATTACCTCCACCATCCCTGTTCCAGGTGCCATCCAGCAAGATGACCTACAGCATCCAAAACCATGAAGCGAGGAGGCTCTACGACAGCCCCAAAGAAGAAGAGGCAAAAGTAACGGCCCGTTACAAGATGGTACTGTCAAAACCAAGATGATGGATGAATAAGCAGCCCGTCATCGAGACCTAGGAACATCAAGATGCAGGGAAGAACTCCCAGTCCAAGACAACACACGGCTAGAGAACAGAGCTGCCAAAGCAGCCTGGAAGAGCGCCGCAGAAGAGAACCAGCTGGTACCTTCTGACACCGATCCACGCTTTAGAGCTCCGAGCACTAGAAAAGAAGCACCCGATTGGCACAGTGCCGATGAGCAAGGGCATTCAAGACCTTAGGGACGGTGACCGAAGCGCATGCCATGCTCCCTGAGCACAAAGACTGATGATGGCATTGAGAGCCAAGGAAGGTCGAAGGCACAGAAGACAGACTACACAAACTACGCACCACCACAGACAAAGGCTGGAACTGCCCTGCCTGGCACACGCTGGTCTCGTGCTGAAAAGCAACCCGCTCCCTTCGCCTGCCCAAAGGGGACTGCTTTGGGACAGCCCTCTCTCCTGCACTAACTTTAAAACCCCTCCCTGCAATTCCCAGCTGTGTCCCCTCCCTCCCAACCTCTCCCCAGCCCGGGTCCCTCAACTTAGCTTTCAAAGGGCCAATGGTCCAAATCCATCCTCCACAAAAACCACACGGGCTAACTGGGATGTTCCTGCACTCGCCAGCTTCCTCTTCATCATCTGCAGTGAAGACAAAAAAAAAAAAAGCAACAAAATCAGAAGAGGCAGCAAGCATCCCATCAGCCCACACCAACTACTTTCCCACCCCCCCCCCCACTTAATCACACACCCCACGGTGTTATGCTTACCCGCTCATTCCAGAGTCAGAACCTACAGCCATCATCACTCATGGTACCTGAGACAGCAACACACACAAAATTAGCATAGCACTCGTGAAAAGTCACCAGCCCCGTGCTCCTCCTCCCTAATCCACAGCTCACCTCAAACGCTCATCCAACTCCAAAGGTGGCCCGCACAGCGCCTCCAAAACAAAAGGAAAAAGCTTAACCGAGCGGCCACGTAATACTTTGCTATTCAACACCGACAACCGCCTCACCTTCTCGGACCGCTCGTCGGCCTGCGCCTTCACCCCTCCAAGGCCGCGCATGCCACCTGCAAAAACCAAAGCAGAAGACACGTGCCGAGACACCGCCCGAAACCTAAGCCCGCCCACACCGATTCCCATCTCCCTCTCCTTTACCTCGGCCACTTGCCCACCCCGCCTCTGCCGTCGACTGCTTGCCACATCGAGGCCTACGTACCGCCTGCAAAAGGCAAACGACAAGGGATGCTTCTAACTTCACCAACAATACCGCGCCTCAAAGGAACCGTTGCTTCAACCCAGTAGTCACGGCTCACCTTGCCAAGTCGCCTCCGGTGCCAGTAGGCCGCTCCGCTCATTCCTTCGCACCTTCAAAACAGAAAAATAAAAAAAGTAAAAAACCCTATCAGCTAGTCGTAGAGCCACCGGCTGCATCTTCCCTCTGACTCCACTCATGGACTCACCTCCTTACGGTGCTCCGCTGCCTTCCCCCGTCGCTCTGTGCCACACATCTTGTCCCTCCGCATCTGAAAAAAAAACCATATTGAACAAGTCACCTGGATGCAGAGCAAGAGCTTCACAATTCCAGAGGTCTTGATTCCATCTACAAAGACCATCTGCAGTCCAGCTACAGCCTGCCATTTAAAAAGAGAACAAAAACAAAAAAGAAAAAAAAAAAAGAAAAAACCCACCTACCAAAAATAACCCAGGGCGAAACTTTAAGCCCATCACAGGCAAGACTTAACACCTTAGAGATTCAAATCCGCTGCGCTACCCCTTCAACGGCCCTTGCCGCATGGCTCCAATCATCTCCGTATAACGCTATCGACACGGCTGCCCACAGAGTCTCCCAACACCTACTCGCGCCAAGATGACTGTACAACCCTCGCCTAAACCGTCTAGGCACATCAACATTTCACCCATAGACTCTTATCGCTGTTCCACCTACCCCTGCCTCTACATCCCCGGGCAGAGCAGCTCCAAGCCAAACACACCCAACACAGAACACTACAAACAAGGTGATTCCAAGAGAGAGAAAACTCTCAGCGAGAAGAATGACTCCCGGACGGGAGGTGCCATCCGGCAAGATGACCTACAGCATCCAAAACCATGAAGCGAGGAGGCTCTACGACAGCCCCAAAGAAGAAGAGGCAAAAGTAACGGCCCGTTACAAGATGGTACTGTCAAAACCAAGATGATGGATGAATAAGCAGCCTGTCATCGAGACCTAGGAACATCAGGATGCAGGGAAGAACTCCCAGTCCAAGACAACACACGGCTAGAGAGCAGAGCTGCCAAAGCAGCCTGGAAGAGCGCCGCAGAAGAGAACCAGCTGGTACCTTCTGACACCGATCCACGCTTTAGAGCTCCGAGCACTAGAAAAGAAGCACCCGATTGGCACAGTGCCGATGAGCAAGGGCATTCAAGACCCTAGGGACGGTGACCGAAGTGCATGTCGTGCTCCTTGAGCACAAAGACTGATGATGGCATTGAGAGCCAAGGAAGGTCGAAGGCACAGAAGACAGACTACACAAACTACGCACCACCACAGACAAAGGCTGGAACTGCCCTGCCTGGCACACGCTGGTCTTGTGCTGAAAAGCAACCCGCTCCCTTCGCCTGCCCAAAGGGGACTGCTTTGGGACAGCCCTCTCTCCTGCACTAACTTTAAAACCCCTCCCTGCAATTCCCAGCTGTGTCCCTCCCTCCCAGCCTCTCCCCAGCCTGGGTCCCTCAATTTAGCTTTCAGAGGGCCGAGGGTCTGAGTCCATCCTCCGCAAAAACCACACAGGCTAACTAGGATATTCCTCAAGGTGACACATTGGTCTTCAACTGACGGGGGTGACTCAATCTCTCTTAAAAGGACTCCTAGTGAGTTTCAACTGATAAGGAAGGATGTGCTAGACCTTGCAAGCCGAGAGTTGCACAAGATATGAACAACTCAGCATAAAAGGCTCTGTACTGATAAGGGACAAGGCCAGCGAGCCCTTGTCAGTTGCACAGTAACAGGATGCAGTGGCCAAGGGATACGCGGAAGGGGCCGAGAGAAAGGGGAAGTAGTAATAAATCTTGTTGCTTAACTGCTAACCAATCATGAGCTCAGCTTTTGTAATATGTATTAGGTGATTAGTTGTTGTACCAATCAACTTAAGACACATACTGCTCATTGTTCGTTTAAAGATATAAAAATGACTGTTGTAATCAATAAATCAGATCCTGACTTGCATCAAGCCGGGTCTCCGTCTCTCAATCGCGGCATTCAACATCTGCAATAGAACAAGCACACAAAAAAAACCAAACCAGGAAAGGGAGTAAGCATCCTGCCAGCCAACACCAACTACTTCCCCAACTCCCCCCTCCTCACAAGTGCCACCGTGTTCACTTCCCCGCTCATTCCAGCGTCAGACCCTGCAGCCATCGTCACTCATGGTACCTAAGGTACCAAGACGCACCAAATTAGCATGGCGCTCATGAGAAGTCATCAGCCCCATGCTCCTCCTCACTTAAGCCCATCATGTGCAAGACCTAACACCTTAGAGATTCAAATCCGCTTCACTACCCCTCAACAGCCCCTGCCGCCTCACCTTCTCGGACCGCTCACTGGCATGCAGCTTTGCAGGAGACCTTATAGCAGATTCACGGTATGTAAAGGGTGCCTATAAGAAGCCTGGAGAGGCACTTTTTACAAGGGTGTACAGCAATAGGACAAGGTGGTAGCGACTTTAGTCCTAAAGAGGGTACACTTAGTTTAGGTGTTAGGAAGAAGTTTCTCACTATGGGTGGTGAGGCACTGGAATGGGTTGCCCAGAGAACCTGCGGATGCGCCCTCCCTGGAAGCATTCAAGACCAGGTCAGATGGGGCTTTGAGCAACCCGGTCTCGCGGAAGGTGTCCCTATCCATTGCTGGGGGGGTTGGAACCAGAGGATCTTTATGGTCCCTTCCAACCCAAACCATTCTATGACATCCAAATTCAACTGCAAAACTCATCTGAGAAAGGCTGGTGAACCCTCCTCCCTTTTCCCCACCTGTCCCAAAACTTTAGAAACCCCTTTTCTTCTTCTCAACTGTCAGAAAAGGAACCCCACTGCTTCCTGACACCTCCTGCCCTCAATTTGCACCCCTGAACCCCCTTCAGTGGCTCCTCCTCAGGAGACACTCTTCTGAGCCACATCCCAAATTCTGGGGGCACCTCCTAACCTACAACTTCCCAGAGACTCTGAGCTCTGCCACATGCCCACAAAATAAAGTTAAAGTCCTAAGGTTTATAATCTGTGAGGGGCCTGCCACAAGCTGCAAAGGTTCTAGGGACAACATGGCATTCTGTGGGCAATGAGGAAAGGCGACGAGGCATGCCAGACCCTGAAAGGCACTGTGCCTCGTGGCCCTTCTGCTTTCTTCTGAAATACTAAAACTCCATATACAGATGCATACAAGATGCTCACCCTAACCCCTGCTAAACAATGTCACCATCAGTCCTGTTAAGAGAGATATCAGCAACTTACACAGCATACAGCAGAACTGGTGAAAAAAACAAGGTTCTGTTTTCAATACAGTTGGGAATTCCAGGAAAACACAATGCATGACGAATTAAAAAAAAAAAACCAAACAATGCATACTATTAAACCATCTTTCTACCCCTGAACATTCAAAATTACTGACCTGAAAAAAAGAAAGAAAAAAAAAAAGCTGCATACAAGTATTACTTTCTACTACAGATGCTGCTGAACCTTGACTGGTCCTGAAGCTCTTACCTCAGGCAGACACCTCTTCCCAAAAGGCTGAGCCAGCTCAAAAGCTGCAAAGGACTCAAGGAAGAACTGAGCACCAACACCAGAGAAACCCAGAAGCACAATGAGCTCCCTCAGCAGAGGCTGTGGCTCAAATACCCCCGAGCCTCCGCCCACCACCCTTAGCACAATCACCTGGGAAAGGGGAAGGGCAAACCACCAGAAGTTATAAAGTCAGCTGGAGGAGCAGCAGCACTGTTCTCACCTGCCTTAAATTTACAGCAAGCAAAGCCCCGAACAGAGAAAGTAACCCCTCCAGGAAATGACACTACTTGCTCCTGTACTACAGCTACACTTATTGCATCAGCAATGTGACCGGGTAGAGAATTAAACTTAATTTTTCTGGGGTGTAGATAGAAAACAATAGATGTCCTAAACTATGTAACAAACTAGCTCATTAAATGCAATGACAATGTTGTTATCAAAATAGATGTGCTTTAGTTTCCTATAAAAAAGCCAAAACGCTCTGGGGTTATGCTTCATTTCTAGCAAGACTGTGCATACCACCTAACTTCTACCAGAACTACCTTCTGGATAGGAATGAATCAAAAAGCAGAATTAGATCCCTTAAGAATTCCATCTCCAAAATATCTCTGGTTGCAAAATAAATTATTTACTGTGAATAGCCAATGATTCAGAGCCACCCTGAGCGTGTCTCCAAGTGACTCCCTTAACAGAGGTACAAGAGTCCCAAAGCGCAAAAGACACCAAAAAAACATGGAAATACACAGGGGGACTAGGCAGCAGCCATGCCCCACAAGGACAGGCTGGGGGGGGGCAACGACGCCCCCTGCAGTCACGCAGCAAAGGGTCAGCAGAAGCCACGCCCCCTGCAGTTTATGTGGGGACAGCAGCCACAAATGACACCAAGAAAACACGGAACTTCAGGGATACACGGCGGGTGGGGGAAGGGGGTGACGCCCCCACCAATCAGCATGGGAAAAAACTCGCATGGAAGGTGGGTTAGATGGATAGTTTGGGGTGGTAAGATATGCGCGCAAGAACATGCACAGGCTGGGGGGGGCATGCATGAGGTTTACCTTCACCAGGGGCTCCACCCACGTAATCCACAGTAGGTAAACTCGTCTGGGATAATCTGCAACAGCAATTCCACTCTGGGTTCTTGACCCAACGCCAGATAATCCACACTGCCTGCCCCATGGAGGGGGTGCTTCCCACAGGATGGGGCATCTGCTGAGCATCACCACACCCTTACGACAACACATCTGAAAAATTAAAATCACAAATTGTATTTCAGCATATTAAAAAAATAACACCAAATGAGTAGAGGAATTCCAGCAAAGGGAGAGGCTAGCAGGTGCCCTAATTAGGACTCGAGCTAAACAGGTCAGCTCACAATACAACACATCCTTTAGAAGGTAGACTGATGAAAACTGGTTTGCTGCTAGATAACTGTATCAGTGAGATTTGATAAATGATCATATATTAACATTATGGTTGAAACAGTAGACAAAGGGTAGCTGCGAACATAATTACAAAAGTGTAGTCAAGTGATTAACTAGTAATTATTCATAAGTTTTGCAGTTCTTTGCTCTTATGACTAGATGTTCCTGTACGCTAGATGAGAACAATGTTGAAAATGACCACATGTGATTGAAACTGAAGAGAATAATGGGGAGAATACTGACAGGCCGCAGGACAGAGAGGGAGGAATTCAAAAGGAGGGGAGGGAAGCAGGATAAAGAGAGACAGAGGAATAAATCCACTTGTCACATGCTACAGAGCCAAGAGGGAAGACCTTGAACAACCGGGACAGGGAGACAGACAGAGCGAGCCAGAGACAGCAAAAATACCGACAGGCTACAGGACAGAGAAGGAGGAATGCAAAAATAGTGGCCAGGAGCTGGACAGACAGAGACGGAGAGGGAAAAAAGAAGCCACCACCTCCAGGGCAGAGAGAGGGAGGACCTAAACGATGGGGACAGGGTGCTGCTCAGAGCAAGATGGAGAAAGGAGGTACAAGGGAGAAAAGAAAAAAAAAAAAAAGCAGCAGTGTGGGAAAGAGAGGGGGCCAGGGGAGGGGCAGGGAGGGACCAGAATGCAGAAGAGGGGAGAGAGACAGGGCCCCGAGGGGACGGGGCTCACCACAGCTCTCGTTCTTGGTGCTGCCAGGAGAATTTGCCAGTTCAGACGCTTCTTTCTGCTCCTCTCCCACTCCCCTCCTCTTCTGTAACTCCGGCTGCACGGCTGTCCTCCACCTGGGAGAACACGTGTCTCGCAGGTCTTGCAAGACGAGGCTTCCTAGGCACGGAGCCTCGCTCGCTCGCGCACTACGTGGCCGTACCGCACCGTCAGTGCTGCATACGGACCCTGCGGTGCACCCTGGCGGTCTGACCTGCTGTGGACTATGAGGAGGGATCCTTCCACACCCACAGAGGCAGGCTCTCTCTTGCCTGCAGCGGGAGGCAGCTGCCAGCCAGATGGCCTGCCGTTTCTTCTTCTTTACCTTTCTGTGGCCTCTCCGGCTTCAGCAGCTGCCGTCCACAGCCAGTAAGCGCTCCGCCTGTCCCTCTGTGCTCCCGCGCTGCGAGGAGAGGGAGGCCAGGCAGAGACAGCCCACACAAGCCTGAGGCTGCTGCAGTCAACGGCATCCCCAGGGGACGAACGGACAACCGCATCCACAGCGTGGCCTCTGGGAGAGGGAAAGAGGCAGCAGTGACCGTTATTACCATAGCTCGACCCTGGCCGGAGCCCCTCCTTCCACAGGGACTTCCGCAGACGCCGCTTGTTCCCCGTGCCGCTGCTAACGGCACCCACGTTAAAGGACACTCGAGAACATCGGAGGGCCAGCTTGCTGCCCTCACGACAGGGCTCGGGGGCTGCATGCGGCTACAGCACAGGCTTCAGGGGAGGGGCTGGAGCTGGGGGCAGCCGCACGGGCTGAGTGGGGCCGGGGGAGCTCTGGCAACTCGGGGAGGCGCCCGGTGGCCGCGCCTGGGGGGTGCCCGCCTCCGTCCCCTCTTCCCTTCTATCGGCTCTCGGGGAACTCCCCGGCGCTGCCCTGGCCCGGCTCGCCTCCGGCGGACCGGGAGCCTGCCGTGGCGGCCGCTTCGCAGCTTCCCGTGCCGCCAGCGGGCAGGAGGCACCCCCCACCCCCGCCGTAGGGGATCGCTTGCCTCACCCGCGGTCCCGGCGCTCGGCCGCTGCCGCCAAGACCCGCGCCCTGCGCGCCGCCATGCTGCTCCCGGGGACTGCGCATGCGCCGGAGGGGCCAGAGCCGGCGCGGGAATGCCGGGCTGCCCTACGCGCAGGACGGCGCATGCGCCCGGGAGGCGCATCTGCACGGCTGGTCGGGGAGAGGGCGCAGCGGGAAGCCCGCAGAAAACCACGCGAAACCGGCAACGCTCCTGAGTCCGACCTGGTCGGACTCCGGGGGCCGCGGCGGCAGCGAGGACAACGCCGCCCCCAAGAGACACGCTGCCGCCCGGCCGACGAGTCCGCGAAAACTACAGCTCCCGGCATGCCCCGGGAGGCAGCCTGCCCTGCTGCCTGACCCCGAGGGGATGCCGCTTCCGTTTCCGCCCACCCCCACGCCGGCGCAGCCGCAATCCCCGCCGAGCCCCCAGCGCCGCTCCGGACAGTCCGCACCGCCGGCTCCGGCACGGCGCGACACCCCCACGCCCGGCTCCGGGCAGCGCCCGCCGCTGCCGCTCCGGGACGGCACGGCCCCGCTGCCGCTCCGTGCATCCGACACGGACCCCACCGCCCTCCTCAGGGCTTTCCCCGGGACCCGCCGGGCGATTGCGCAGCCCCGCCACGGGGCCCGGGGCCCCCCCCGCCCACGTGCTCCCAGCCCCCCTGTGAGCCCCCAGGGCCCCCCCGCTCCCCCGGCCTCGGCACAGGCGGCCCCCACCTTCCCCGGGCCCCCCCCCCACCTGGGATGTTTGCGGTCCAAGGGGCGCCGGGCCCCGCTCATCTTCTCCTTCTCACTCAGGACAGCCACAGCCCTGCCACCACTCCACTGCCTGAGCTCCCACCACAGCCCCTCCCCCGGCAGCCCCCCTTTTAGAGGGAGGGGCTGTCGCCATCAGCCTCAACTGCCCGCACCTGGGGCTCCTCCAGCCCCAGCCCGCAGCTGTGGTGCTGAAATACGGAATAAAACTCCTGAACACCAATGTGAAGTTAAGAAGCAGGCACTTCATTTATTGAATGAAAGATGTCAAGAGTCATCTTATTTTGAAGAGTTGTTAACTGGGGTAAAAATACAGATTTTTAATACCCATCTTATTTTAGTTCTAAGACTTGGCAATTGCCAGGTATCATCTTTTCGATTTACCCAGGTCCACCATTGAGGCCACAAGGGAGATTTCTTCCAGAGAGAGGATAGAGTTATTAAGTCTAAAGTCCATTATTTGCTTTTGTCCTTCATGAAAAGGTGAGTGCATCATATATCATCACTATTCACCCAAACAGTTAACCCTAAACTTTTCACCTGTCCTTTAATACAGTCAATTCCAAGCTAAATTTTTTCCATTATTAAGAGGGGACCAAACATCATTTCAAATATTATTATACTGAGACAAGGGGAGTCAAAAGAATCTCAGTAGACATAATAAGGGGGGATGAAGGATGATGTTTAGCGCTTACATTGTTGAAATTAGCTGAGGCAAAGACAGTCTTTGATAAGAAGAGCTAGTCCCAAGGACCAGCCAATGAGGTAAAGACAGCTCCTGATAAGAAGCAGGAGCAGGCCCCAAGAGCCAGCTAAGACCGGTCTTGCGGCTTGGGTGAATACCAAGAAATCACTGAGCCTGCGCAAGAAAAAAGGTTACTAGCGGTGACGAAGAGGAGTCATCTATCTTCATCTCTGCGACCACCAGACGACCACCATAAAGAGGCACTGCGCAAGCGCAGTTGAGAGGAGACTATGGAAATGACCTCTCGGAGCTAATTTTAATATGGAGCGGGGATAGGTCATGCATATGTATAGGTGTATTGTGAATATGTAACACTTGACTGTATAAACTTGAGACAAACTGCCGAGTCGGGCGCGCACGACTTTGGTGGGACTACCCCCCGTGCGGCCCAGCGCTGAATAAACATACCTACTTTACAATCTCACTGATTGTGGAGTCTGTTTTCCGCACGTCAATACTTTCTACAAATACATCCCCATCTTAGAGCTTTAGCTACTAGAGAAAGTCTTTGGATTTTGGGGTCACAGGAGCTGCAAGTATAAACTTTCACACCGTTCTGTTTAGGCTGTGTGATTTTTCTCTTGTTTGTCTAAACCAATCTAAATTTCCATAGATGGTCCTGACTCTGGGTGGATCTAACAAGGATCCTGGAACTCCAGTAAATTCTAAACCTCGTTTTAGATTTTAAATGTGATCCCAAGTTCCTTTTTGCACTTGTCTCTACGGTTTTGGCAACTGACAGCCCCAAGGGGTGTTTGTACAACTTTCTCCAGAAGGGCGATAAATTAATGCTTTTGTCCATGAGGAGGATGGTTTGGTAATGTTATAATTGAAAATGCTAGAATTCCTTCTTTCAAATTTAAAAAAATAATTGCCTTTTAAATCCATCCAATTTAATTTGCTAAAATGATTCTGATTGTACTACCTCTTTTCTCAAGTTTTGGTTAAATTCAATGTCAGTATACTCCACGGAACTAGATTTTCATCTGACTTTGGAATCGGAAGGCAGGCTGTTGTTGAGGTTAAATTTTGTGTCTTTACAAAACTTCCCACAAGGATGGTGCCAGACGTGAAAGCTGTTGTTGGTCTTCACCTTCCCTTGTCGCCCTATCTACAGGCACAGCAGCGCTGGAGATCTGTGATTTCCCAGAGACGCAACATGTCATACCGCTACTCCTCGGCAGAGCCTCTTTCCCAAATCGCAAACGTCCGGCTCCTTCTCCCACAAGGAAGGGCCCAGCCCTGAAAGCTCTTGCTGCTCTTCACAGTCACTTGGCGCCCTATCTACAGGCACAACAGCACTGGGGATCTGTGCTTTCCCACAGACGCGACATCTCATGGCGCTCGGCCACGGCAGAGCCTCTTGCTGAAAAGGCAAACCTTTGGCTCCTTCTCCCACAAGGAAGGGCCCAGCCCTGAAAGGTGTTGCTGCTCTTCACGGTCCCTTGGCGCCCTATCTACAGGCACAACAGCACTGGGGATCTGTGCTTTCCCACAGATGCAACATCTCATGGCGCTCGGCCGCGGCACAGCCTCTTGCCGAAAAGGCAAACGTCCGGCTCCTTGTCCCACAAGGAAGGGCCCAGCCCTGAAAGCTCTTGCTGCTCTTCACGGTCACTTGGCGCCCTATCTACAGGCACAACAGCACTGGGGATCTGTGCTTTCCCAGAGAAGCAACATCTCATGGCGCTCGGCCGCGGCACAGCCTCTTGCCGAAAAGGCAAACGTCCGTCTCCTTGTCCCACAAGAAAGGGCCCAGCCCTGAAAGCTCTTGCTGCTCTTCACGGTCACTTGGCACCCTATCTACAGGCACAACAGCACTGGGGATCTGTGCTTTCCGGGAGAGGGAACATCTCATGGCGCTCGGCCGCGGCAGAGCCTCTTGCTAAAAAGGCAAACGTCCGGCTCCTTGTCCCACAAGGAAGGGCCCAGCCCTGAAAGCTCTTGCTGCTCTTCACGGTCACTTGGCGCCCTATCCACAGGCACAACAGCACTGGGGATGTGTGCTTTCCCAGAGACGCAACATCTCATGGCGCTCGGCCGCAGCAGAGCCTCTTGCCGAAAAGGCAAACGTCCGCCTCCTTGTCCCACAAGGAAGGGCCCAGCCCTGAAAGCTCTTGCTGCTCTTCACGGTGCCCTGGCGCCCTATCTACAGGCACAACAGCACTGGGGATCTGTGCTTTCCCAGAGAAGCAACATCTCATGGCGCTCGGCCGCGGCAGAGCCTCTTGCCGAAAAGGCAAACGTCCGGCTCCTTCTCCCACAAGGAAGGGCCCAGCCCTGAAAGCTATTGCTGCACGTCACGGTGCCCTGGCGCCCTATCTACAGGCACAACAGCACTGGGGATGTGTGCTTTCCCAGAGACGCAACATCTCATGGCGCTCGGCCGCGGCAGAGCCTCTTGCCGAAAAGGCAAACTTCGGGCTCCTTCTCCCACAAGGAAGGGCCCAGCCCTGAAAGCTCTTGCTGCTCTTCACGGTCACTTGGCGCCCTATCTACAGGCACAACAGCACTGGGGATCTGTGCTTTCCCACAGACGCGACATCTCATGGCGCTCGGCCGCGGCAGAGCCTCTTGCCGAAAAGGCAAACGTCCGGCTCCTTCTCCCACAAGGAAGGGCCCAGCCCTGAAAGCTATTGCTGCTCTTCACCTACGCTTGGCGCCCTATCTACAGGCACAACAGCACTGGGGATCTGTGCTTTCCCAGAGACACAACATCTCATGGCGTTCGGCCGCGGTACAGTCTCTTGCCGAAAAGGCAAACGTCCGGCTCCTTCTCCCACAAGGAAGGGCCCAGCCCTGAAAGCTGTTCCTGCTCTTCACCTATGCTTAGCGCCCTATCTACAGGCACAACAGCACTGGGGATCTGTGCTTTCCCGGAGAGGGAACATCTCATGGCGCTCGGCCATGGCACAGCCTCTTGCCGAAAAGGCAAACATCCGGCTCCTTCTCCCACACTGACTGCCCAGACCTGAAAGCTGTTCCTGGTCGTCGCCTTCCCTTGTCTTAGTAAACTGCAAAAAGAACAGCACTGGGGATCTGTGCTTTCCCACAAACGCAACACGTCATACCGCTAGTCCTCGGCAGAGCCTCTTTATCAAATGGCAAAAGTCCGGCTCCTTCTCCCACACTGACTGCCCAGACCTGAAAGCTGTTCCTGGTCTTCGCCTCCCCTTGGCAGCCTACTCAGAGGCACAACAGCACTGCGGATCTGTGCTGTCCCCCTGTTATTACATCTCATGGCCCTCGTCCTCGGCAGAGCCTCTTTCCCAAATGGCAAACGTCCGGCTCCTTCTCCCACACTGACTGCCCAGACCTGAAAGCTGTTCCTGGTCTTCGCCTTCCCTTGTCTTGGTAAACTGCAGAAAGAACAGCACTGCAGATCTGTGATTTCCCAATGAGGGACATCTCATGGCTCTCGGCCTCGGCAGATAATCTTGCCAATAATGCAAACGTCCGGCTCCTTCTCCCACAAGGACTGCACAGCCCTGACAGCTCTTGCTTGTCTTCACGGTGCCTTGTTGCCGTAAACTGCAGAAACAACAGAACTGGAGATCTGTGCTTTTCCACAGACGCAACATCTCATGGCGCACGGCCTTAGCAGATTCTCTTGCCAATAAGGCAAATGGCCGGCTCCTTCTCCCACAATGACTGCCGAGCTCTGAAAGCTGTTCCTGGTCTTCGCCTTCCCTTGGCAGCCTACTCAGAGGCACAACAGCACTGCGGATCTGTGCTTTCCCCCGTTATTACATCTCATGGCCCTCGTCCTCGGCAGAGCCTCTTTCCCAAATGGCAAACGTCCGGCTCCTTCTCCCACACTGACTGCCCAGACCTGAAAGCTGTTCCTGGTCGTCGCCTTCCCTTGTCTTAGTAAACGGCAGAAAGAACAGCACTGGGGAATTGTGAATTCCCAGAAACGCAATATGTCATACCACTACTCCACGGCAGAGCCTCTTTCCGAATTGGAAAAGTGCGGCTCCTTCTCCCACAATGACTGCCCAGCCCTCAAAGCTGTTCTTGGTCTTCGCTTTCCCTTGTCTTAGTAAACTGCAGAAAGAACAGCACAGCGGATCTGTGATTTCCCAATGAGGGACATCTCATGGCTCTCGGCCTCGGCAGATAATCTTGCCAATAATGGAAACTTCGGGCTCCTTCTCCCGCAAGGAAGGGCCCAGCCCTGAAAGCTATTGCTGCACGTCACGGTGCCCTTGCGCCCTATCTACAGGCACAACAGCACTGGGGATCTGTGCTTTCCCAGAGACGCAATATCTCATGGCGCTCGGCCGCGGCAGAGCCTCTTGCCGAAAAGGCAAACTTCGGGCTCCTTCTCCCACAAGGAAGGGCCCAGCCCTGAAAGCTCTTGCTGCTCTTCACGGTCACTTGGCGCCCTATCTACAGGCACAACAGCACTGGGGATCTGTGCTTTCCCACAGACGCGACATCTCATGGCGCTCGGCCGCGGCAGAGCCTCTTGCCGAAAAGGCAAACGTCCGGCTCCTTATCCCACAAGGAAGGGCCCAGCCCTGAAAGCTATTGCTGCACGTCACGGTGCCCTGGCGCCCTATCTACAGGCACAACAGCACTGGGGATCTGTGCTTTCCCAGAGACGCAACATCTCATGGCGCTCGGCCGCGGCAGAGCCTCTTGCCGAAAAGGCAAACTTTGGGCTCCTTCTCCCACAAGGAAGGGCCCAGCCCTGAAAGCTCTTGCTGCTCTTCACGGTCACTTGGCGCCCTATCTACAGGCACAACAGCACTGGGGATCTGTGCTTTCCCACAGACGCGACATCTCATGGCGCTCGGCCGCGGCAGAGCCTCTTGCCGAAAAGGCAAACTTCGGGCTCCTTGTCCCGCAAGGAAGGGCCCAGCCCTGAAAGCTCTTGCTGTTCTTCACGGTCACTTGGCGCCCTATCTACAGGCACAACAGCACTGGGGATGTGTGCTTTCCCAGAGAAGCAACATCTCATGGCGCTCGGCCGCGGCACAGCCTCTTGCCGAAAAGGCAAACGTCCGGCTCCTTGTCCCACAAGGAAGGGCCCAGCCCTGAAAGCTCTTGCTGCTCTTCACAGTCCCTTGGTGCCCTATCTACAGGAACAACAGCACTGGGGATCTGTGCTTTCCCACAGACGCGACATCTCATGGCGCTCGGCCGCGGCAGAGCCTCTTGCCGAAAAGGCAAACGTCCGGCTCCTTCTCCCACAAGGAAGGGCCCAGCCCTGAAAGCTATTGCTGCTCTTCACCTACGCTTGGCGCCCTATCTACAGGCACAACAGCACTGGGGATCTGTGCTTTCCCAGAGACACAACATCTCATGGCGTTCGGCCGCGGCACAGTCTCTTGCCGAAAAGGCAAACGTCCGGCTCCTTCTCCCACAAGGAAGGGCCCAGCCCTGAAAGCTGTTCCTGCTCTTCACCTATGCTTAGCGCCCTATCTACAGGCACAACAGCACTGGGGATCTGTGCTTTCCCGGAGAGGGAACATCTCATGGCGCTCGGCCATGGCACAGCCTCTTGCCGAAAAGGCAAACATCCGGCTCCTTCTCCCACACTGACTGCCCAGACCTGAAAGCTGTTCCTGGTCGTCGCCTTCCCTTGTCTTAGTAAACTGCAAAAAGAACAGCACTGGGGATCTGTGCTTTCCCACAAACGCAACACGTCATACCGCTAGTCCTCGGCAGAGCCTCTTTATCAAATGGCAAAAGTCCGGCTCCTTCTCCCACACTGACTGCCCAGACCTGAAAGCTGTTCCTGGTCTTCGCCTTCCCTTGGCAGCCTACTCAGAGGCACAACAGCACTGCGGATCTGTGCTGTCCCCCTGTTATTACATCTCATGGCCCTCGTCCTCGGCAGAGCCTCTTTCCCAAATGGGAAACGTCCGGCTCCTTCTCCCACACTGACTGCCCAGACCTGAAAGCTGTTCCTGGTCTTCGCCTTCCCTTGTCTTGGTAAACTGCAGAAAGAACAGCACTGCAGATCTGTGATTTCCCAATGAGGGACATCTCATGGCTCTCGGCCTCGGCAGATAATCTTGCCAATAATGCAAACGTCCGGCTCCTTCTCCCACAAGGACTGCACAGCCCTGACAGCTCTTGCTTGTCTTCACGGTGCCTTGTTGCCGTAAACTGCAGAAACAACAGAACTGGAGATCTGTGCTTTTCCACAGACGCAACATCTCATGGCGCACGGCCTTAGCAGATTCTCTTGCCAATAAGGCAAATGGCCGGCTCCTTCTCCCACAATGACTGCCGAGCTCTGAAAGCTGTTCCTGGTCTTCGCCTTCCCTTGGCAGCCTACTCAGAGGCACAACAGCACTGCGGATCTGTGCTTTCCCCCGTTATTACATCTCATGGCCCTCGTCCTCGGCAGAGCCTCTTTCCCAAATGGCAAACGTCCGGCTCCTTCTCCCACACTGACTGCCCAGACCTGAAAGCTGTTCCTGGTCGTCGCCTTCCCTTGTCTTAGTAAACGGCAGAAAGAACAGCACTGGGGAATTGTGAATTCCCAGAAACGCAATATGTCATACCACTACTCCACGGCAGAGCCTCTTTCCGAATTGGAAAAGTGCGGCTCCTTCTCCCACAATGACTGCCCAGCCCTCAAAGCTGTTCTTGGTCTTCGCTTTCCCTTGTCTTAGTAAACTGCAGAAAGAACAGCACAGCGGATCTGTGATTTCCCAATGAGGGACATCTCATGGCTCTCGGCCTCGGCAGATAATCTTGCCAATAATGGAAACTTCGGGCTCCTTCTCCCGCAAGGAAGGGCCCAGCCCTGAAAGCTCTTGCTGCACTTCACGGTGCCCTGGCGCCCTATCCACAGGCACAACAGCACTGGGGATGTGTGCTTTCCCAGAGACGCAACATCTCATGGCGCTCGGCCGCGGCAGAGCCTCTTGCCAAAGAGGCAAACGTCCGGCTCCTTCTCCCGCAAGGAAGGGCCCAGCCCTGAAAGCTCTTGCTGATCTTCACGGTGCCCTTGCGCCCTATTCACAGGCACAAAAGCACTGGGGATGTGTGCTTTCCCAGAGACGCAACATCTCATGGCGCTCGGCCGCAGCAGAGCCTCTTGCCGAAAAGGCAAACGTCCGGCTCCTTGTCCCACAAGGAAGGGCCCAGCCCTGAAAGCTCTTGCTGCTCTTCACGGTGCCCTTGCGCCCTATTCACAGGCACAACAGCACTGGGGATCTGTGCTTTCCCAGAGAAGCAACATCTCATGGCGCTCGGCCGCGGCAGAGCCTCTTGCCGAAATGGCAAACGTCCGGCTCCTTATCCCACAAGGAAGGGCCCAGCCCTGAAAGCTATTGCTGCACGTCACGGTGCCCTGGCGCCCTATCTACAGGCACAACAGCACTGGGGATCTGTGCTTTCCCAGAGACGCAACATCTCATGGCGCTCGGCCGCGGCAGAGCCTCTTGCCGAAAAGGCAAACTTCGGGCTCCTTGTCCCACAAGGAAGGGCCCAGCCCTGAAAGCTCTTGCTGCTCTTCACGGTCACTTGGCGCCCTATCTACAGGCACAACAGCACTGGGGATGTGTGCTTTCCCACAGACGCGACATCTCATGGCGCTCGGCCGCGGCAGAGCCTCTTGCCGAAAAGGCAAACTTCGGGCTCCTTGTCCCGCAAGGAAGGGCCCAGCCCTGAAAGCTCTTGCTGTTCTTCACGGTCACTTGGCGCCCTATCTACAGGCACAACAGCACTGGGGATGTGTGCTTTCCCAGAGAAGCAACATCTCATGGCGCTCGGCCGCGGCACAGCCTCTTGCCGAAAAGGCAAACGTCCGGCTCCTTCTCCCACAAGGAAGGGCCCAGCCCTGAAAGCTATTGCTGCTCTTCACCTACGCTTGGCGCCCTATCTACAGGCACAACAGCACTGGGGATCTGTGCTTTCCCAGAGACACAACATCTCATGGCGTTCGGCCGCGGCACAGACTCTTGCCGAAAAGGCAAACGTCCGGCTCCTTCTCCCACAAGGAAGGGCCCAGCCCTGAAAGCTGTTCCTGCTCTTCACCTATGCTTAGCGCCCTATCTACAGGCACAACAGCACTGGGGATCTGTGCTTTCCCGGAGAGGGAACATCTCATGGCGCTCGGCCATGGCACAGCCTCTTGCCGAAAAGGCAAACATCCGGCTCCTTCTCCCACACTGACTGCCCAGACCTGAAAGCTGTTCCTGGTCGTCGCCTTCCCTTGTCTTAGTAAACTGCAAAAAGAACAGCACTGGGGATCTGTGCTTTCCCACAAACGCAACACGTCATACCGCTAGTCCTCGGCAGAGCCTCTTTATCAAATGGCAAAAGTCCGGCTCCTTCTCCCACACTGACTGCCCAGACCTGAAAGCTGTTCCTGGTCTTCGCCTTCCCTTGGCAGCCTACTCAGAGGCACAACAGCACTGCGGATCTGTGCTGTCCCCCTGTTATTACATCTCATGGCCCTCGTCCTCGGCAGAGCCTCTTTCCCAAATGGCAAACGTCCGGCTCCTTCTCCCACACTGACTGCCCAGACCTGAAAGCTGTTCCTGGTCTTCGCCTTCCCTTGTCTTGGTAAACTGCAGAAAGAACAGCACTGCAGATCTGTGATTTCCCAATGAGGGACATCTCATGGCTCTCGGCCTCGGCAGATAATCTTGCCAATAATGCAAACGTCCGGCTCCTTCTCCCACAAGGACTGCACAGCCCTGACAGCTCTTGCTTGTCTTCACGGTGCCTTGTTGCCGTAAACTGCAGAAACAACAGAACTGGAGATCTGTGCTTTTCCACAGACGCAACATCTCATGGCGCACGGCCTTAGCAGATTCTCTTGCCAATAAGGCAAATGGCCGGCTCCTTCTCCCACAATGACTGCCGAGCTCTGAAAGCTGTTCCTGGTCTTCGCCTTCCCTTGGCAGCCTACTCAGAGGCACAACAGCACTGCGGATCTGTGCTTTCCCCCGTTATTACATCTCATGGCCCTCGTCCTCGGCAGAGCCTCTTTCCCAAATGGCAAACGTCCGGCTCCTTCTCCCACACTGACTGCCCAGACCTGAAAGCTGTTCCTGGTCGTCGCCTTCCCTTGTCTTAGTAAACGGCAGAAAGAACAGCACTGGGGAATTGTGAATTCCCAGAAACGCAATATGTCATACCACTACTCCACGGCAGAGCCTCTTTCCGAATTGGAAAAGTGCGGCTCCTTCTCCCACAATGACTGCCCAGCCCTCAAAGCTGTTCTTGGTCTTCGCTTTCCCTTGTCTTAGTAAACTGCAGAAAGAACAGCACAGCGGATCTGTGATTTCCCAATGAGGGACATCTCATGGCTCTTGGCCTCGGCAGATAATCTTGCCAATAATGGAAACTTCGGGCTCCTTCTCCCGCAAGGAAGGGCCCAGCCCTGAAAGCTCTTGCTGCACTTCACGGTGCCCTGGCGCCCTATCCACAGGCACAACAGCACTGGGGATGTGTGCTTTCCCAGAGACGCAACATCTCATGGCGCTCGGCCGCGGCAGAGCCTCTTGCCAAAGAGGCAAACGTCCGGCTCCTTCTCCCGCAAGGAAGGGCCCAGCCCTGAAAGCTCTTGCTGCTCTTCACGGTGCCCTTGCACCCTATTCACAGGCACAAAAGCACTGGGGATGTGTGCTTTCCCAGAGACGCAACATCTCATGGCGCTCGGCCGCGGCAGAGCCTCTTGCCGAAAAGGCAAACGTCCGTCTCCTTGTCCCACAAGGAAGGGCCCAGCCCTGAAAGCTCTTGCTGCTCTTCACGGTGCCCTGGCGCCCTATCTACAGGCACAACAGCACTGGGGATCTGTGCTTTCCCAGAGAAGCAACATCTCATGGCGCTCGGCCGCGGCAGAGCCTCTTGCCGAAAAGGCAAACGTCCAGCTCCTTATCCCACAAGGAAGGGCCCAGCCCTGAAAGCTATTGCTGCACGTGACGGTGCCCTGGCGCCCTATCTACAGGCACAACAGCACTGGGGATCTGTGCTTTCCCAGAGACGCAACATCTCATGGCGCTCGGCCGCGGCAGAGCCTCTTGCCGAAAAGGCAAACTTCGGGCTCCTTGTCCCACAAGGAAGGGCCCAGCCCTGAAAGCTCTTGCTGCTCTTCACGGTCACTTGGCGCCCTATCTACAGGCACAACAGCACTGGGGATCTGTGCTTTCCCACAGACGCGACATCTCATGGCGCTCGGCCGCGGCAGAGCCTCTTGCCGAAAAGGCAAACTTCGGGCTCCTTGTCCCGCAAGGAAGGGCCCAGCCCTGAAAGCTCTTGCTGTTCTTCACGGTCACTTGGCGCCCTATCTACAGGCACAACAGCACTGGGGATGTGTGCTTTCCCAGAGAAGCAACATCTCATGGCGCTCGGCCGCGGCACAGCCTCTTGCCGAAAAGGCAAACGTCCGGCTCCTTGTCCCACAAGGAAGGGCCCAGCCCTGAAAGCTCTTGCTGCTCTTCACAGTCCCTTGGTGCCCTATCTACAGGAACAACAGCACTGGGGATCTGTGCTTTCCCACAGACGCGACATCTCATGGCGCTCGGCCGCGGCAGAGCCTCTTGCCGAAAAGGCAAACGTCCGGCTCCTTCTCCCACAAGGAAGGGCCCAGCCCTGAAAGCTATTGCTGCTCTTCACCTACGCTTGGCGCCCTATCTACAGGCACAACAGCACTGGGGATCTGTGCTTTCCCAGAGACACAACATCTCATGGCGTCTGGCCGCGGCACAGTCTCTTGCCGAAAAGGCAAACGTCCGGCTCCTTCTCCCACAAGGAAGGGCCCAGCCCTGAAAGCTGTTCCTGCTCTTCACCTATGCTTAGCGCCCTATCTACAGGCACAACAGCACTGGGGATCTGTGCTTTCCCGGAGAGGGAACATCTCATGGCGCTCGGCCATGGCACAGCCTCTTGCCGAAAAGGCAAACATCCGGCTCCTTCTCCCACACTGACTGCCCAGACCTGAAAGCTGTTCCTGGTCGTCGCCTTCCCTTGTCTTAGTAAACTGCAAAAAGAACAGCACTGGGGATCTGTGCTTTCCCACAAACGCAACACGTCATACCGCTAGTCCTCGGCAGAGCCTCTTTATCAAATGGCAAAAGTCCGGCTCCTTCTCCCACACTGACTGCCCAGACCTGAAAGCTGTTCCTGGTCTTCGCCTTCCCTTGGCAGCCTACTCAGAGGCACAACAGCACTGCGGATCTGTGCTGTCCCCCTGTTATTACATCTCATGGCCCTCGTCCTCGGCAGAGCCTCTTTCCCAAATGGGAAACGTCCGGCTCCTTCTCCCACACTGACTGCCCAGACCTGAAAGCTGTTCCTGGTCTTCGCCTTCCCTTGTCTTGGTAAACTGCAGAAAGAACAGCACTGCAGATCTGTGATTTCCCAATGAGGGACATCTCATGGCTCTCGGCCTCGGCAGATAATCTTGCCAATAATGCAAACGTCCGGCTCCTTCTCCCACAAGGACTGCACAGCCCTGACAGCTCTTGCTTGTCTTCACGGTGCCTTGTTGCCGTAAACTGCAGAAACAACAGAACTGGAGATCTGTGCTTTTCCACAGACGCAACATCTCATGGCGCACGGCCTTAGCAGATTCTCTTGCCAATAAGGCAAATGGCCGGCTCCTTCTCCCACAATGACTGCCGAGCTCTGAAAGCTGTTCCTGGTCTTCGCCTTCCCTTGGCAGCCTACTCAGAGGCACAACAGCACTGCGGATCTGTGCTTTCCCCCGTTATTACATCTCATGGCCCTCGTCCTCGGCAGAGCCTCTTTCCCAAATGGCAAACGTCCGGCTCCTTCTCCCACACTGACTGCCCAGACCTGAAAGCTGTTCCTGGTCGTCGCCTTCCCTTGTCTTAGTAAACGGCAGAAAGAACAGCACTGGGGAATTGTGAATTCCCAGAAACGCAATATGTCATACCACTACTCCACGGCAGAGCCTCTTTCCGAATTGGAAAAGTGCGGCTCCTTCTCCCACAATGACTGCCCAGCCCTCAAAGCTGTTCTTGGTCTTCGCTTTCCCTTGTCTTAGTAAACTGCAGAAAGAACAGCACAGCGGATCTGTGATTTCCCAATGAGGGACATCTCATGGCTCTCGGCCTCGGCAGATAATCTTGCCAATAATGGAAACTTCGGGCTCCTTCTCCCGCAAGGAAGGGCCCAGCCCTGAAAGCTCTTGCTGCACTTCACGGTGCCCTGGCGCCCTATCCACAGGCACAACAGCACTGGGGATGTGTGCTTTCCCAGAGACGCAACATCTCATGGCGCTCGGCCGCGGCAGAGCCTCTTGCCAAAGAGGCAAACGTCCGGCTCCTTCTCCCGCAAGGAAGGGCCCAGCCCTGAAAGCTCTTGCTGCTCTTCACGGTGCCCTTGCGCCCTATTCACAGGCACAAAAGCACTGGGGATGTGTGCTTTCCCAGAGACGCAACATCTCATGGCGCTCGGCCGCAGCAGAGCCTCTTGCCGAAAAGGCAAACGTCCGGCTCCTTGTCCCACAAGGAAGGGCCCAGCCCTGAAAGCTCTTGCTGCTCTTCACGGTGCCCTGGCGCCCTATCTACAGGCACAACAGCACTGGGGATCTGTGCTTTCCCAGAGACGCAACATCTCATGGCGCTCGGCCGCGGCAGAGCCTCTTGCCGAAAAGGCAAACTTCGGGCTCCTTGTCCCACAAGGAAGGGCCCAGCCCTGAAAGCTCTTGCTGCTCTTCACGGTCACTTGGCACCCTATCTACAGGCACAACAGCACTGGGGATCTGTGCTTTCCCACAGACGCGACATCTCATGGCGCTCGGCCGCGGCAGAGCCTCTTGCCGAAAAGGCAAACTTCGGGCTCCTTGTCCCGCAAGGAAGGGCCCAGCCCTGAAAGCTCTTGCTGTTCTTCATGGTCACTTGGCGCCCTATCTACAGGCACAACAGCACTGGGGATGTGTGCTTTCCCAGAGAAGCAACATCTCATGGCGCTCGGCCGCGGCACAGCCTCTTGCCGAAAAGGCAAACGTCCGGCTCCTTGTCCCACAAGGAAGGGCCCAGCCCTGAAAGCTCTTGCTGCTCTTCACAGTCCCTTGGTGCCCTATCTACAGGAACAACAGCACTGGGGATCTGTGCTTTCCCACAGACGCGACATCTCATGGCGCTCGGCCGCGGCAGAGCCTCTTGCCGAAAAGGCAAACGTCCGGCTCCTTCTCCCACAAGGAAGGGCCCAGCCCTGAAAGCTATTGCTGCTCTTCACCTACGCTTGGCGCCCTATCTACAGGCACAACAGCACTGGGGATCTGTGCTTTCCCAGAGACACAACATCTCATGGCGTTCGGCCGCGGCACAGTCTCTTGCCGAAAAGGCAAACGTCCGGCTCCTTCTCCCACAAGGAAGGGCCCAGCCCTGAAAGCTGTTCCTGCTCTTCACCTATGCTTAGCGCCCTATCTACAGGCACAACAGCACTGGGGATCTGTGCTTTCCCGGAGAGGGAACATCTCATGGCGCTCGGCCATGGCACAGCCTCTTGCCGAAAAGGCAAACATCCGGCTCCTTCTCCCACACTGACTGCCCGGACCTGAAAGCTGTTCCTGGTCGTCGCCTTCCCTTGTCTTAGTAAACTGCAAAAAGAACAGCACTGGGGATCTGTGCTTTCCCACAAACGCAACACGTCATACCGCTAGTCCTCGGCAGAGCCTCTTTATCAAATGGCAAAAGTCCGGCTCCTTCTCCCACACTGACTGCCCAGACCTGAAAGCTGTTCCTGGTCTTCGCCTTCCCTTGGCAGCCTACTCAGAGGCACAACAGCACTGCGGATCTGTGCTGTCCCCCTGTTATTACATCTCATGGCCCTCGTCCTCGGCAGAGCCTCTTTCCCAAATGGGAAACGTCCGGCTCCTTCTCCCACACTGACTGCCCAGACCTGAAAGCTGTTCCTGGTCTTCGCCTTCCCTTGTCTTGGTAAACTGCAGAAAGAACAGCACTGCAGATCTGTGATTTCCCAATGAGGGACATCTCATGGCTCTCGGCCTCGGCAGATAATCTTGCCAATAATGCAAACGTCCGGCTCCTTCTCCCACAAGGACTGCACAGCCCTGACAGCTCTTGCTTGTCTTCACGGTGCCTTGTTGCCGTAAACTGCAGAAACAACAGAACTGGAGATCTGTGCTTTTCCACAGACGCAACATCTCATGGCGCACGGCCTTAGCAGATTCTCTTGCCAATAAGGCAAATGGCCGGCTCCTTCTCCCACAATGACTGCCGAGCTCTGAAAGCTGTTCCTGGTCTTCGCCTTCCCTTGGCAGCCTACTCAGAGGCACAACAGCACTGCGGATCTGTGCTTTCCCCCGTTATTACATCTCATGGCCCTCGTCCTCGGCAGAGCCTCTTTCCCAAATGGCAAACGTCCGGCTCCTTCTCCCACACTGACTGCCCAGACCTGAAAGCTGTTCCTGGTCGTCGCCTTCCCTTGTCTTAGTAAACGGCAGAAAGAACAGCACTGGGGAATTGTGAATTCCCAGAAACGCAATATGTCATACCACTACTCCACGGCAGAGCCTCTTTCCGAATTGGAAAAGTGCGGCTCCTTCTCCCACAATGACTGCCCAGCCCTCAAAGCTGTTCTTGGTCTTCGCTTTCCCTTGTCTTAGTAAACTGCAGAAAGAACAGCACAGCGGATCTGTGATTTCCCAATGAGGGACATCTCATGGCTCTCGGCCTCGGCAGATAATCTTGCCAATAATGGAAACTTCGGGCTCCTTCTCCCGCAAGGAAGGGCCCAGCCCTGAAAGCTCTTGCTGCTCTTCACGGTGCCCTTGCGCCCTATTCACAGGCACAAAAGCACTGGGGATGTGTGCTTTCCCAGAGACGCAACATCTCATGGCGCTCGGCCGCAGCAGAGCCTCTTGCCGAAAAGGCAAACGTCCGGCTCCTTGTCCCACAAGGAAGGGCCCAGCCCTGAAAGCTCTTGCTGCTCTTCACGGTGCCCTGGCGCCCTATCTACAGGCACAACAGCACTGGGGATCTGTGCTTTCCCAGAGAAGCAACATCTCATGGCGCTCGGCCGCAGCAGAGCCTCTTGCCGAAATGGCAAACGTCCGGCTCCTTATCCCACAAGGAAGGGCCCAGCCCTGAAAGCTATTGCTGCACGTCACGGTGCCCTGGCGCCCTATCTACAGGCACAACAGCACTGGGGATCTGTGCTTTCCCAGAGACGCAACATCTCATGGCGCTCGGCCGCGGCAGAGCCTCTTGCCGAAAAGGCAAACTTCGGGCTCCTTGTCCCGCAAGGAAGGGCCCAGCCCTGAAAGCTCTTGCTGCTCTTCACGGTCACTTGGCGCCCTATCTACAGGCACAACAGCACTGGGGATGTGTGCTTTCCCACAGACGCGACATCTCATGGCGCTCGGCCGCGGCAGAGCCTCTTGCCGAAAAGGCAAACTTCGGGCTCCTTGTCCCGCAAGGAAGGGCCCAGCCCTGAAAGCTCTTGCTGTTCTTCACGGTCACTTGGCGCCCTATCTACAGGCACAACAGCACTGGGGATGTGTGCTTTCCCAGAGAAGCAACATCTCATGGCGCTCGGCCGCGGCACAGCCTCTTGCCGAAAAGGCAAACGTCCGGCTCCTTGTCCCACAAGGAAGGGCCCAGCCCTGAAAGCTCTTGCTGCTCTTCACAGTCCCTTGGTGCCCTATCTACAGGAACAACAGCACTGGGGATCTGTGCTTTCCCACAGACGCGACATCTCATGGCGCTCGGCCGCGGCAGAGCCTCTTGCCGAAAAGGCAAACGTCCGGCTCCTTCTCCCACAAGGAAGGGCCCAGCCCTGAAAGCTGTTCCTGCTCTTCACCTATGCTTAGCGCCCTATCTACAGGCACAACAGCACTGGGGATCTGTGCTTTCCCGGAGAGGGAACATCTCATGGCGCTCGGCCATGGCACAGCCTCTTGCCGAAAAGGCAAACATCCGGCTCCTTCTCCCACACTGACTGCCCAGACCTGAAAGCTGTTCCTGGTCGTCGCCTTCCCTTGTCTTAGTAAACTGCAAAAAGAACAGCACTGGGGATCTGTGCTTTCCCACAAACGCAACACGTCATACCGCTAGTCCTCGGCAGAGCCTCTTTATCAAATGGCAAAAGTCCGGCTCCTTCTCCCACACTGACTGCCCAGACCTGAAAGCTGTTCCTGGTCTTCGCCTCCCCTTGGCAGCCTACTCAGAGGCACAACAGCACTGCGGATCTGTGCTGTCCCCCTGTTATTACATCTCATGGCCCTCGTCCTCGGCAGAGCCTCTTTCCCAAATGGCAAACGTCCGGCTCCTTCTCCCACACTGACTGCCCAGACCTGAAAGCTGTTCCTGGTCTTCGCCTTCCCTTGTCTTGGTAAACTGCAGAAAGAACAGCACTGCAGATCTGTGATTTCCCAATGAGGGACATCTCATGGCTCTCGGCCTCGGCAGATAATCTTGCCAATAATGCAAACGTCCGGCTCCTTCTCCCACAAGGACTGCACAGCCCTGACAGCTCTTGCTTGTCTTCACGGTGCCTTGTTGCCGTAAACTGCAGAAACAACAGAACTGGAGATCTGTGCTTTTCCACAGACGCAACATCTCATGGCGCACGGCCTTAGCAGATTCTCTTGCCAATAAGGCAAATGGCCGGCTCCTTCTCCCACAATGACTGCCGAGCTCTGAAAGCTGTTCCTGGTCTTCGCCTTCCCTTGGCAGCCTACTCAGAGGCACAACAGCACTGCGGATCTGTGCTTTCCCGGAGACGCAACATCTCATGGCGTTCGGCCGCGGCACAGCCTCTTGCCGAAAAGGCAAACGTCCGGCTCCTTGTCCCACAAGGAAGGGCCCAGCCCTGAAAGCTCTTGCTGCTCTTCACGGTCACTTGGCGCTCTATCTACAGGCAAAAGAGCAGTGGTCATCTGTGCTTTCCCAGAGACGCAACATCTCATGGCGCTCGGCCGCGGCAGAGCCTCTTGCCGAAAAGGCAAACCTATGGCTCCTTGTCCCTCAAGGAAGGTCCCAGCCCTGAAAGCTGTTGTTGCTCTTCACCTACGCTTGGCACCCTATCTACAGGCACAACAGCACTGGGGATGTGTGCTTTCCCACAGATGCGACATCTCATGGCGCTCGGCCGCGGCAGAGCCTCTTGCCGAAAAGGCAAACGTCCGTCTCCTTCTCCCACAAGGAAGGGCCCAGCCCTGAAAGCTCTTGTTGTTCTTCACGGTCCCTTGGTGCCCTATCTACAGGCACAACAGCACTGGGGATCTGTGCTTTCCCAGAGACGCAACATCTCATGGCGTTCGGCCGCGGCAGAGCCTCTTGCCGAAAAGGCAAACGTCCGGCTCCTTCTCCCAAAAGGAAGGGCCCAGCCCTGAAAGCTGTTGTTGCTCTTCACCTATGCTTGGCACCCTATCTACAGGCACAACAGCACTGGGCATCTGTGCTTTCCCGGAGAGGGAACATCTCATGGCGCTCGGCCATGGCAGAGCCTCTTGCCGAAAAGGCAAACCTCTGACTCCTTGTCCCACAAGGAAGGGCCCAGCCCTGAAAGCTCTTGCTGCTCTTCACCTACGCTTGGCGCCCTGTCTACAGGCACAACAGCACTGGGGATCTGTGCTTTCCCAGAGACGCAACATCTCATGGCGCTCGGCCGCGGCAGAGCCTCTTGCCGAAAAGGCAAATGTCCGGCTCCTTCTCCCTCAAGGAAGAGCCCAGCCCTGAAAGCTCTTGCTGCTCTTCACTGTGCCCTGGCGCCCTATCTACAGACACAACAGCACTGGGGATCCGTGCTTTCCCAGAGACGCAACATCTCATGGTGCTCGGCCACGGCACAGCCTCTTGCCGAAAAGGCAAACGTCCGGCTCCTTCTCCCACAAGGAAGGTCCCAGCCCTGAAAGCTGTTGTTGCTCTTCACCTACGATTGGCGCCCTATCTACAGGCACAACAGCACTGGGGATCTGTGCTTTCCCAGAGACGCGACATCTCATGGCGCTCGGCCGTGGCAGAGCCTCTTGCCGAAAAGGCAAACGTCTGGCTCCTTCTCCCACAAGGAAGGGCCCAGTCCTGAAAGCTGTTTCTACGCTTCACGGCGCCGTGGCGCCCTATCTACAGGCACAACAGCACTGGGGATCTGTGCTTTCCCAGAGACGCAACATCTCATGGCGCTCGGCCGCGGCAGAGCCTCTTGCCGAAAAGGTAAACGTCCGGCTCCTTCTCCCACAAGGAAGGTCCCAGCCCTGAATTCTCTTCCTGCTCTTCACCTATGCTTAGCGCCCTATCTACAGGCACAACAGCACTGGGGATCTGTGCTTTCCCAGAGACGCAACATCTCATGGCGTTCGGCCGCGGCACAGACTCTTGCCGAAAAGGCAAACGTCCGGCTCCTTGTCCCACAAGGAAGGGCCCAGCCCTGAAAGCTCTTGCTGCTCTTCACGGTCACTTGGCGCCCTATCTACAGGCAAAACAGCAGTGTGGATCTGTGCTTTCCCACGGACGCAACATCTCATGGCGCTCGGCCGCGGCAGAGCCTCTTGCCGAAAAGGCAAACGTCCGTCTCCTTCTCCCACAAGGAAGGGCCCAGACCTGAAAGCTGTTGTTGCTCTTCACCTACGCTTGTCACCCTATCTACAGGCACAACAGCACTGGGGATGTGTGCTTTCCCACAGACGCGACATCTCATGGTGCTCGGCCGCGGCACAGCCTCTTGCCAAAAAGGCAAACGTCCGGCTCCTTGTCCCGCAAGGAAGGGCCCAGCCCTGAAAGCTCTTGCTGCTCTTCACGGTCCCTTGGAGCCCTATCTACAGGCACAACAGCACTGGGGATGTGTGCTTTCCCACAGACGCGACATCTCATGGTGCTCGGCCGCGGCACAGCCTCTTGCCGAAATGGCAAACGTCCGGCTCCTTATCCCACAAGGAAGGGCCCAGCCCTGAAAGCTATTGCTGCACGTCACGGTGCCCTGGCGCCCTATCTACAGGCACAACAGCACTGGGGATCTGTGCTTTCCCAGAGACGCAACATCTCATGGCACTCGCCGCGGCAGAGCCTCTTGCCGAAAAGGCAAACTTCGGGCTCCTTGTCCCACAAGGAAGGGCCCAGCCCTGAAAGCTCTTGCTGCTCTTCACGGTCACTTGGCGCCCTATCTACAGGCACAACAGCACTGGGGATCTGTGCTTTCCCACAGACGCGACATCTCATGGCGCTCGGCCGCGGCAGAGCCTCTTGCCGAAAAGGCAAACATCCGTCTCCTTGTCCCGCAAGGAAGGGCCCAGCCCTGAAAGCTCTTGCTGTTCTTCACGGTCACTTGGCGCCCTATCTACAGGCACAACAGCACTGGGGATGTGTGCTTTCCCAGAGAAGCAACATCTCATGGCGCTCGGCCGCGGCACAGCCTCTTGCCGAAAAGGCAAACGTCCGGCTCCTTCTCCCACAAGGAAGGGCCCAGCCCTGAAAGCTATTGCTGCTCTTCACAGTCCCTTGGTGCCCTATCTACAGGAACAACAGCACTGGGGATCTGTGCTTTCCCACAGACGCGACATCTCATGGCGCTCGGCCGCGGTAGAGCCTCTTGCCGAAAAGGCAAACGTCCGGCTCCTTCTCCCACAAGGAAGGGCCCAGCCCTGAAAGCTGTTCCTGCTCTTCACCTATGCTTAGCGCCCTATCTACAGGCACAACAGCACTGGGGATCTGTGCTTTCCCGGAGAGGGAACATCTCATGGCGCTCGGCCATGGCACAGCCTCTTGCCGAAAAGGCAAACATCCGGCTCCTTCTCCCACACTGACTGCCCAGACCTGAAAGCTGTTCCTGGTCGTCGCCTTCCCTTGTCTTAGTAAACTGCAAAAAGAACAGCACTGGGGATCTGTGCTTTCCCACAAACGCATCACGTCATACCGCTAGTCCTCGGCAGAGCCTCTTTATCAAATGGCAAAAGTCCGGCTCCTTCTCCCACACTGACTGCCCAGACCTGAAAGCTGTTCCTGGTCTTCGCCTTCCCTTGGCAGCCTACTCAGAGGCACAACAGCACTGCGGATCTGTGCTGTCCCCCTGTTATTACATCTCATGGCCCTCGTCCTCGGCAGAGCCTCTTTCCCAAATGGGAAACGTCCGGCTCCTTCTCCCACACTGACTGCCCAGACCTGAAAGCTGTTCCTGGTCTTCGCCTTCCCTTGTCTTGGTAAACTGCAGAAAGAACAGCACTGCAGATCTGTGATTTCCCAATGAGGGACATCTCATGGCTCTCGGCCTCGGCAGATAATCTTGCCAATAATGCAAACGTCCGGCTCCTTCTCCCACAAGGACTGCACAGCCCTGACAGCTCTTGCTTGTCTTCACGGTGCCTTGTTGCCGTAAACTGCAGAAACAACAGAACTGGAGATCTGTGCTTTTCCACAGACGCAACATCTCATGGCGCACGGCCTTAGCAGATTCTCTTGCCAATAAGGCAAATGGCCGGCTCCTTCTCCCACAATGACTGCCGAGCTCTGAAAGCTGTTCCTGGTCTTCGCCTTCCCTTGGCAGCCTACTCAGAGGCACAACAGCACTGCGGATCTGTGCTTTCCCCCGTTATTACATCTCATGGCCCTCGTCCTCGGCAGAGCCTCTTTCCCAAATGGCAAACGTCCGGCTCCTTCTCCCACACTGACTGCCCAGACCTGAAAGCTGTTCCTGGTCGTCGCCTTCCCTTGTCTTAGTAAACGGCAGAAAGAACAGCACTGGGGAATTGTGAATTCCCAGAAACGCAATATGTCATACCACTACTCCACGGCAGAGCCTCTTTCCGAATTGGAAAAGTGCGGCTCCTTCTCCCACAATGACTGCCCAGCCCTCAAAGCTGTTCTTGGTCTTCGCTTTCCCTTGTCTTAGTAAACTGCAGAAAGAACAGCACAGCGGATCTGTGATTTCCCAATGAGGGACATCTCATGGCTCTCGGCCTCGGCAGATAATCTTGCCAATAATGGAAACTTCGTGCTCCTTCTCCCGCAAGGAAGGGCCCAGCCCTGAAAGCTCTTGCTGCACTTCACGGTGCCCTGGCGCCCTATCCACAGGCACAACAGCACTGGGGATGTGTGCTTTCCCAGAGACGCAACATCTCATGGCGCTCGGCCGCGGCAGAGCCTCTTGCCAAAGAGGCAAACGTCCGGCTCCTTGTCCCAAAAGGAAGGGCCCAGCCCTGAAAGCTGTTGTTGCTCTTCACCTATGCTTGGCACCCTATCTACAGGCACAACAGCACTGGGGATCTGTGCTTTCCCGGAGAGGGAACATCTCATGGCGCTCGGCCATGGCAGAGCCTCTTGCCGAAAAGGCAAACCTCTGGCTCCTTGTCCCACAAGGAAGGGCCCAGCCCTGAAAGCTCTTGCTGCTCTTCACCTACACTTGGTGCCCTATCTACAGGCACAACAGCACTGGGGATCTGTGCTTTCCCGGAGAGGGAACATCTCATGGCGCTCGGCCGCGGCACAGTCTCTTGACGAAAAGGCAAACGTCCGGCTCCTTCTCCCACAAGGAAGGTCCCAGCCCTGAAAGCTGTTGTTGCTCTTCACCTACGCTTGGCACCCTATCTACAGGCACAACAGCACTGGCATCTGTGCTTTCCCAGAGACGCAACATCTCATGGCGCTCGGCCGCGGCACAGCCTCTTGCCGAAAAGGCAAACCTTTGGCTCCTTTTCCCGCAAGGAAGGGCCCAGCCCTGAAAGCTCTTGCTGCTCTTCACCTACGCTTGGCGCCCTATCTACAGGCACAATAGCACTGTGGATGTGTGCTTTCCCACAGACGCGACATCTCATGGCGCTCGGCCGCGGCAGAGCCTCTTGCCGAAAAGGCAAACGTCCAGCTCCTTCTCCCGCAAGGAAGGGCCCAGCCCTGAAAGCTCTTGCTGCTCTTCACAGTGCCCTTGCGCCCTATCCACAGGCACAACAGCACTGGGGATCTGTGCTTTCCCGGAGAGAGAACATCTCATGGCGCTCGGCCGCGGCAGAGCCTCTTGCCGAAAAGGCAAACGTCCGCCTCCTTCTCCCATAAGGAAGGGCCCAGCCCTGAAAGCTCTTGCTGATCTTCACCTACGCTTGGCGCCCTATCTACAGGCAAAACAGCACTGGGGATCTGTGCTTTCCCAGAGACGCAACATCTCATGGTGCTCGGCCGCGGCACAGTCTGTTGCCGAAAAGGCAAACGTCCGGCTCCTTCTCCCAAAAGGAAGGGCCCAGCCCTGAATTCTCTTCCTGCTCTTCACCTATGCTTAGCGCCCTATCTACAGGCACAACAGCACTGGGGATCTGTGCTTTCCCGGAGACGCAACATCTCATGGCGTTCGGCCGCGGCACAGCCTCTTGCCGAAAAGGCAAACGTCCGGCTTCTTGTCCCACAAGGAAGGGCCCAGCCCTGAAAGCTCTTGCTGCTCTTCACGGTCACTTGGCGCTCTATCTACAGGCAAAAGAGCAGTGGTCATCTGTGCTTTCCCAGAGACGCAACATCTCATGGCGCTCGGCCGCGGCAGAGCCTCTTGCCGAAAAGGCAAACCTATGGCTCCTTGTCCCTCAAGGAAGGTCCCAGCCCTGAAAGCTGTTGTTGCTCTTCACGGTCACTTGGCGCTCTATCTACAGGCAAAAGAGCAGTGGTCATCTGTGCTTTCCCAGAGACGCAACATCTCATGGCGCTCGGCCGCGGCAGAGCCTCTTCCCGAAAAGGCAAACGTCCGGCTCCTTCTCCCAAAAGGAAGGGCCCAGCCCTGAAAGATGTTGTTGCTCTTCACCTATGCTTGGCACCCTATCTACAGGCACAACAGCACTGGGCATCTGTGCTTTCCCGGAGAGGGAACATCTCATGGCGCTCGGCCATGGCAGAGCCTCTTGCCGAAAAGGCAAACCTCTGACTCCTTGTCCCACAAGGAAGGGCCCAGCCCTGAAAGCTCTTGCTGCTCTTCACCTACGCTTGGCGCCCTGTCTACAGGCACAACAGCACTGGGGATCTGTGCTTTCCCAGAGACGCAACATCTCATGGCGCTCGGCCGCGGCAGAGCCTCTTGCCGAAAAGGCAAATGTCCGGCTCCTTCTCCCTCAAGGAAGAGCCCAGCCCTGAAAGCTCTTGCTGCTCTTCACTGTGCCCTGGCACCCTATCTACAGACACAACAGCACTGGGGATCCGTGCTTTCCCAGAGACGCAACATCTCATGGCGCTCGGCCACGGCACAGCCTCTTGCCGAAAAGGCAAACGTCCGGCTCCTTCTCCCACAAGGAAGGTCCCAGCCCTGAAAGCTGTTGTTGCTCTTCACCTACGATTGGCGCCCTATCTACAGGCACAACAGCACTGGGGATCTGTGCTTTCCCAGAGACGCGACATCTCATGACGCTCGGCCGTGGCAGAGCCTCTTGCCGAAAAGGCAAACGTCTGGCTCCTTCTCCCACAAGGAAGGGCCCAGTCCTGAAAGCTGTTTCTGCGCTTCACGGCGCCGTGGCGCCCTATCTACAGGCACAACAGCATTGGGGATCTGTGCTTTCCCAGAGACGCAACATCTCATGGCGCTCGGCCGCGGCAGAGCCTCTTGCCGAAAAGGTAAACGTCCGGCTCCTTCTCCCACAAGGAAGGTCCCAGCCCTGAATTCTCTTCCTGCTCTTCACCTATGCTTAGCGCCCTATCTACAGGCACAACAGCACTGGGGATCTGTGCTTTCCCAGAGACGCAACATCTCATGGCGTTCGGCCGCGGCACAGCCTCTTGCCGAAAAGGCAAACGTCCGGCTCCTTGTCCCACAAGGAAGGGCCCAGCCCTGAAAGCTCTTGCTGCTCTTCACGGTCACTTGGCGCCCTATCTACAGGCAAAACAGCAGTGGGGATCTGTGCTTTCCCACAGACGCAACATCTCATGGCGCTCGGCCGCGGCAGAGCCTCTTGCCGAAAAGGCAAACGTCCGTCTCCTTGTCCCACAAGGAAGGGCCCAGACCTGAAAGCTGTTGTTGCTCTTCACCTACGCTTGTCACCCTATCTACAGGCACAACAGCACTGGGGATGTGTGCTTTCCCCACAGACGCGACATCTCATGGTGCTCGGCCGCGGCACAGCCTCTTGCCAAAAAGGAAAACGTCCGGCTCCTTGTCCCGCAAGGAAGGGCCCAGCCCTGAAAGCTCTTGCTGCTCTTCACGGTCACTTGGCGCCCTATCTACAGGCACAACAGCACTGGGGATGTGTGCTTTCCCACAGACGCGACATCTCATGGCGCTCGGCCGCGGCAGAGCCTCTTGCCAAAACGGCAAACGTCTGGCTCCTTGTCCCAAAATGAAGGGCCCAGGCCTGAAAGCTGTTGTTGCTCTTCACCTATGCTTGGCACCCTATCTACAGGCACAACAGCACTGGGCATCTGTGCTTTCCCGGAGAGGGAACATCTCATGGCGCTCAGCCATGGCAGAGCCTCTTGCCGAAAAGGCAAACCTCTGGCTCCTTGTCCCACAAGGAAGGGCCCAGCCCTGAAAGCACTTGCTGCTCTTCTCCTACGCTTGGTGCCCTATCTACAGGCACAACAGCACTGGGGATGTGTGCTTTCCCACAGACGCGACATCTCATGGCGCTCGGCCGCGGCAGAGCCTCCTGCCAAAACGGCAAACGTCCGGCTCCTTGTCCCACAAGGAAGGGCCCAGCCCTGAAAGCTCTTGCTGCTCTTCACGGTCACTTGGTGCTCTATCTACAGGCAAAACAGCAGTGGGGATCTGTGCTTTCCCAGAGACGCAACATCTCATGGCGCTCGGCCGCGGCAGAGCCTCTTGCCGAAAAGGCAAACGTCCGTCTCCTTGTCCCACAAGGAAGGGCCCAGCCCTGAAAGCTGTTGTTGCTCTTCACCTACGCTTGTCACCCTATCTACAGGCACAACAGCACTGGGGATGTGTGCTTTCCCACAGACGCGACATCTCATGGTGCTCGGCCGCGGCACAGCCTCTTGCCGAAAAGGCAAACGTCCGGCTCCTTGTCCCGCAAGGAAGGGCCCAGCCCTGAAAGCTCTTGCTGTTCTTCACGGTCCCTTGGTGCCCTATCTACAGGCACAACAGCACTGTGGACCTGTGCTTTTCCACAGACGCGACATCTCATGGCGTTCGGCCGCGGCAGAGCCTCTTGCCGAAAAGGCAAACCTTTGGCTCCTTCTCCCACAAGGAAGGGCCCAGCCCTGAAAGCTGTTGTTGCTCTTCACTTATGCTTGGCACCCTATCTACAGGCACAACAGCACTGGGCATCTGTGCTTTCCCGGAGAGGGAACATCTCATGGCGCTCGGCCATGGCAGAGCCTCTTGCCGAAAAGGCAAACCTCTGGCTCCTTGTCCCACAAGGAAGGGCCCAGCCCTGAAAGCTCTTGCTGCTCTTCACCTACGCTTGGCACCCTATCTACAGGCACAACAGCACTGGGGATCTGTGCTTTCCCAGAGACGCAACATCTCATGGCGCTCGGCCGCGGCAGAGCCTCTTGCCGAAAAGGCAAACGTCCGCCTCCTTCTCCCACAAGGAAGGGCCCAGCCCTGAAAGCTCTTGCTGCTCTTCACGGTCCCTTGGTGCCCTATCTACAGGAACAACAACACTGGGGATCTGTGCTTTCCCACAGACGCGACATCTCATGGCGCTCGGCCGCGGCAGAGCCTCTTGCCGAAAAGGCAAACGTCCGGCTCCTTGTCCCACGAGGAGGGCCCAGCCCTGAAAGCTATTGCTGCACGTCACGGTGCCCTGGCGCGCTATGTACAGGCACAACAGCACTGGGAATCTGTGCTTTCCCCGGAGAGGGAACATCTCATGGCGCTCGGCCGCGGCACAGCCTCTAGCCGAAAAGGCAAACCTATGAATCCTTCTCCCACAAGGAAGGGCCCAGCCCTGAAAGCTCTTGCTGCTCTGCACGGTCACTTGGCGCCCTATCTACAGGCACAACAGCACTGGGGATCTGTGCTTTCCCACAGACGCGACATGTCATGGCGCTCGGCCGCGGCAGAGCCTCTTGCCGAAACGGCAAACGTCCGGCTCATTGTCCCCAAAGGAAGGGCCCAGCCGTGAAAGCTGTTGTTGCTCTTCACCTATGCTTGGCACCCTATCTACAGGCACAACAGCACTGGGCATCTGTGCTTTCCCGGAGAGGGAACATCTCATGGCGCTCGGCCATGGCAGAGCCTCTTGCCGAAAAGGCAAACCTCTGGCTCCTTGTCCCACAAGGAAGGGCCCAGCCCTGAAAGCACTTGCTGCTCTTCACCTACGCTTGGTGCCCTATCTACAGGCACAACAGCACTGGGGATGTGTGCTTTCCCACAGACGCGACATCTCATGGCGCTCGGCCGCGGCAGAGCCTCCTGCCAAAACGGCAAACGTCCGGCTCCTTGTCCCACAAGGAAGGGCCCAGCCCTGAAAGCTCTTGCTGCTCTTCACGGTCACTTGGCGCTATATCTACAGGCAAAACAGCAGTGGGGAT